>NC_056725.1:1089608816-1089666013 GCF_019279795.1 Protopterus annectens | reverse complement strand
TGAGCCTGCATCTGAGCTCGATACAGTAGACTATGTAATATGTGCTGTATATTACCAGTGATCCGCTCTGAGCCGAGCCAATGAAGATGCGGCGAAGCAAGCAAACAAATGCACAGGCACATCCATTCCACTATTTTTTTTTTTTTTTACAGGAAGGAATCCCGACACTTGGGAGGCACAACACACCACAAGTTAGCATGTAATTTTTCACTGCGCATGTGTAGCTACTACCCACCAGGCGCCATATTCACAACTGCTTCACAAAGATGACCAAGGACACGTGCACATGTGCCGCAAATCTTGGAGCTCACAGAAACCTCCCAGAGAATACCTGCTTGGTTGAAAACAAAGCCAACAAGTCCCACAGCCCGGGAAAACTCACCACCGACTACTGCTCGGGTGAAAACTGAGCAACCATCCTCACCACTAAATCATCCAAGGAACCCTACATAATACACCCTATGTAGTTCAACAGTGTACCATCCCACAAACCAGTAGAACTTGCTATACTGAACGACAAGGCATTACTATAACTTGGCCTAAATAATCCTACCCAACCACTACTTTGCTCAGAGAAACTGCCAAGCTAAAAGAGGGAGGGCGCTACCAAAATTACCAACCACAATGAAATACCACCAACATCAAAACACTAATGGGACTATACCACGGGAAAACGAGTGAATATCTCCCAACCAAGCAATACTGCATCTTAGCAAAATCCTGCAACTGCCATAGCACTGACGCATAACCCCCCACATTACCCTTGTCCCCCACAACCACTACTACAGAAAAATACCAAAATTATACCTACCAACTGTCAGGATTACCAACCGAAAGCTCACAAAACCTCTTCAAGTTACGTCTACCAGCAGCATAATGCTACCAGCAACATTAAATCCCCGTAATGTTATTCTGCCCCTAACTTCTTAAAAGCATGATAGTAATACACTAACAAAATCTACGAATACCATCCCAAAAAAGAACCTTTAACCATCATACATATGACCATACCCTATACCCTAGGTACTCACCTCCTCATGCCCACTACCAAACCAAGGCCTACTTGATTAAAGAACACCGGTCGTCAGGACATGAACCTGCATATAGCAAGTTCACGCCAAAATATGACTGCTTAAACCAACTACGCTAGACTAAACCTCTTACTCCCCTCCCCATCATTATCTCACTTCCTCCCAACCATCCCTGCCTCCATGTAACCCTTTCACCTCCCCAACCCACTTAACTCCCCTTAATATTAACCTAACCCCCCCCCCCTTGAAAATGTCCCGGGACAACTTTGTTTGTTCCAAACTTCATTTATGTTGTGCTTACTCTTTGCACTTCTCTATCAGCCATTTAATGATTCTTGTAGATAGATGAAACAATTTTTTGTTTTTGTATTTACATATATTGTTTAAACGTTCTGTATTTTTAAATGTTTTTGTGTTTGTACAGTTTAAATGTTCTAGCTGTTTATACTCTGTGCTAAGCAAATGCTCAATATACATGTGTAGAAATGTGATTGTAGGTTGGAAATGTTTTCCTGTATCTATTACTTTCTGTTGTATCTCTGGGGTTGTACTTGAAAATGGTGCAGCTAGATCAGTATTCTACCTTGACCAAGAAATGCATTAACTAACTAAACTAAATTCAAGCACATGGGTGATGTTAGTATGTGTTAGCAAAGTGACGTGCTAATGGTAATACAATATAGGTGCAAATAACTTGTTTTTGGTTCATGCATGTTTAAAGTTCCTTGTCTTGTAAACAGAGATATTTACTTCTGTATGCACACATTTCAGAATCAATGGCATTTCAAACTCTCAATTAAAATTCCATTTATCCATTCCAATTCATGACTCAAGAAAAGTTTTAACTTCAGTGTGATGTGAAATATTTTCTTGCTCAGAAGGCAAATGTAGATATGTTTCATATTTAGTGTTTAAAAACATATCTAAATACAGATACACAGAAGTATTTAATCTATCTGCAAGGATCATTAAGTGCCTGCTAGAGAAGTGCAGAGAATATTAACCTGACTAGCCTTACCTGCAAGACCATGGATCGAATCATCATGGACCTTATCAACAAAGATATAGGTAATCTCCAAACACAGGCCATGGATCGAACCATCATGGACCTTATCATCAACAAAGATATAGGTAATCTCCAAACACTTGATCCTACTCAGTTTGGATTTGTCAAAGGGGGATCATGCCTGTTAAACCTGGGGGACTTCTTTGAGACAGTCACTAAGGCCCTGGATGAGGGGAAATCTGTGCATACAGCCTACCTAGACTTGGCCAAGGTGTTTGACACTATCCCCCTCAGGCTTCATTGACAAACCCACCCAGCTAGGCATCAACCCTTATATCATTAGATGGGTTGCTAACTGGGTCATTGATAGAACCCACATGGTCAAAATAGGTGAATCCACCTCCAACAGCAGACCTGCAACTAGTGGTGTTCCACAGGGATTAGTCCTGGGACATCTACTGTTTGAAATCTGTTTCTCCAAAGTACAAGCAAAAACTGGGAGCAGTCATAGCATCTCCAAATGATGTCAACAACCTACAAGAGGGTCTTACACAAACAAACAATTGGTGCCAAAATCATGGCTTTAAACTCAATGCAAAAATGAATCATCATCCCTTTCAGTAAGGGTAATATTCCTGCTAACTACCACATCAATAAGCAATACCTTAAGTACATATTCAGTGGTGAGTGACCTGGGCACACAGTTTGACAGCAGCCTTACCTTTGATCACCATGTCTCCACATTGGTAAGAAGGGCATTCTATGTTGCTCATCTCATAAGTAAGGGCATTACCACCAGAAAAAAAGAAGTTATAACCTCCCTGTACTCTTTCTTCATCAGGCCAATAATTGAGCATGACACCCCTTTTGGTATGTACCTTTCCAAGCACCTGCAACAATTGTAGAAACCACAAAGGTTCCTCACAAGGAAAATTCAAGGTCTTCAGCATCTATCTTATGTGGCTCATCTGAAATCACTGTCACTTTATTCTGTTTCATACAGACTACTCAGAGCCGATCTCTGCCTTGCATACAAGCCAATCTCTGACCTTGCTTTACTGGAAATGCTGAATCTCGGTAAGTCAAATGGTACATGTTTACTCTCTCTCTAAAGACCCTAACCTGGTATGTGACATTAATAAAACCTGATGGAGGAACATATTTGTTTCCCAGAGGATACCACACATTTGGAACAGACTCCCACTTCATATCAAACAGAGCACCTCATTGGCCCTCTTTAAATGCAATCTGAATACACCCTGAGGATTCCACCTGTGTCCCTCTTGGACAGGGACAATAGGTGCTGATAATGGAAATTAGGGTAGTACTTGGTTAGAGCCTTTAGCTTAGTAACTTTCTATGATCCTGTGATACTATTAGAAGCAAAGAATACTAGGCCTAGATATTCAATAAGGTATTCATGCAAGTGGCCACATGCAGGTAAAGATCTGCAACAAGTAACCCTTCTCCTAATGTACTGGCATTGGTACTTGTTTCTGTTGATTTTACATCAGTTTGGAAATCCTTTCAGACTTGCCCGCATTGATTTCCAGTCCACCAATGCTTATAACTCTCAGTTAGTTCTTGGGTTAAAGATGAAGAGTCCAGATGATGAGATAATGACTCAGTTAAAATGTCACCTCCTCTGTCTCTCATTATTTGAATCCAATACCAGAAAAAAAAAATCAACAAAATCAACAAAAAGTCTCCATAACGTAGGTTTATAGGTTGATACTAGGCCATCTGCCCTAGGGCATTTACAAGCCTAGCCAGAGAGTGTTTGGCTTTCACCACCCTTTTTAGATTAGTTGACTGTGCCTCTGTATAGTAGGTCACAGAAGATAGCCCATTTAAGGTTAGTTTACCGTGCCTCTGTCTAGCAGTGACACAGAAGAGATCCCAGGGGTAAATTTACGATCTCCCATCCAAACATCAAGATTCTTCTTGAAGAGTGTCATTGAGGGGCTCTGTCTAACATGGATTGGGATTTTGTTCTAGAGTGAGGGGAGCCTCTGGGATATGAATCTGTCCCTCCAGCATGTTCTATTTATTTCTGTGCTGAGGTTTAAGTCACTGGAGCATGTAGCTCTGATGGATTTGGATTTCTTGAGGTGGTGCATGTCCATTAATTCTGGGTTGGACATGGCTTTATACGTCAGGCACATGTCGCCTCTGAGTAGGCGGTAAGCAACTGAGTAGAGCTGGAGTTTCTTTAGCCTAACTGCGTAGGGCATCTGTTTGAGTCCCTTGATCCTCTTGGTGAGGTACTTTTGGGGTCTTTCTAGTTGTAGCAGGTGTCGGGTAAGGTACATCCCAAATGGGGCATTGTATTCAATTATGGGCCTGATGAGTAGAGGGGCACAATGACCTCTCTTGATCTAGATGTGAACCCCTTCGTGATAAGGTGGGCTATATAGAATGTCTTTCTAACCACTTTGGCAATGTGATTGTCAAAGAAAAGATTGCAATCTACTTGGGTCCCCAAATCCCTAATTACTTCTTCCGTACTTAATGGATTACCACCTATGTGCTAATTTGTGGACACTTTGTTTTTCCCAAAGGGGATGACTATGCACTTTTTGGCATTTAGCTTTAGGTCATGGCTCTGGCACCAGTTATCCATCTCTGTGAGACCTTTTTGGAGGATGCTTGTGTCAGCCGGCGAGTCGATTATGGTCCCCAGTTTGCAGTCATCTGCAAACTTTGTCAGCCATAGTCCTCCTGTGTTAGCCTGTACCGCAGAGAAATATATACCGAACAAGAGAGGTCCCAGGACTATGCATTGTGGGACGCCACTTGTAACTGGTTTAGAGTCTGACATGGCACCTGCAATTCTGACCATGTGGGTTCTATCCCTAAGCCAGTTTGCAACCCATCTTGTGACATAGGGGTTGATATTTAAGTTAGTGAGCCTATTTATGATGCCCAAGTGGGGTATTGTGTCAAAGGCTTTTCTAAAGTCAAGGTAGGCTGTGTGGACTACCTTCCCTTCGTCTATGGCCTTGGTGACTGTTTCAAAGAAATCGACCAGGTTCAAGAGGTAAGATCTGCCCTTAACAAAGCCGCATTGGGTAGGATCCAGTGTTTGGAGGTTCCCAATGTCTTTGTTTATGAGTTCCATGATGATACGCTCCATAGCTTTGAAGACCAGGCTAGTTAGGCTTATAGGGCGATAGTTTCCGGGGTCTGTTGTGGCACCACCTTTATGGAGTGGGACCACTGTTGCTGTACGCCATTCTTTGGGTGCATATCCTGTTGTAAGACTGAGACTGAATAGTGATTTTAAGTGAGGGTTCAGTTCTTCTTGGAGTTCATGTAAAACGCAACCCGGGACACCGTCCAGTCCCATTGATGCTAATTTTTTTGCTTTGGAGAGGGCAGCTCTCACCTGTGCATCTGTGATGTCAGGGAGGCTACACTCTGTTGGGATAGTCATTTGCTCATTTGGGGGGAAGGGGGGGAGAAGTTTGCACTGAACCTGTCTACCAGGATGTTGGCAATGTCTGTGGTTTCACTGTATTTTTTGTCATTTTGCACTAACTCAGAGCATATCTGGGAGTTTCCACCCAGGTTTCTGACATAACTAAAGAAGGCCTTGTGATTATCTTTAGCGTCTTGTGCAATTTTTCTTTCAAAAGCTAGCCTTAGATGATTTTATGAGGAATCGTAGTTTCTTGCTAGTACTGATCAGAGTTGCCTTCCCTGTAGTAGCTTCCTCCTTTTGTTGTACAGCTTATTTATGGCTGGGGTCCACCAGACAGGTCTCCTGCCCTTGGAGGAGTGTGTCTTGGTTTTATTTGAGATAGCACGATCCATGCATTCCTGTAGGTATCCATAGAATGCATTTGTAAAGGATTCTGCGGTTTGGGCCATATTCTCCACTGGCCCTGGGGCTTTGAAGGATTCCACCTCAGTTTGAGAAGTGGGAAGTTTGCTTTTGAGAAGTTTTTGACCGTGGTTTCCTTTGCTGGGGGTGGGGATGGGATATGGATGTCCATAGTGATTAATTTTATGGTCAGATCTTACCAATGAGGGGTATACCTCTGGTATGCAACATAGGGTCCCCATGTTGGTGATGATCAGGTCCAATATGTTTTCCCCTCTTGTGGGAGTGGTGACCAGTTGTTCCATAGCATTTGGGTTTATAAATTCTAGGAACCGTTGGGCTAGGGTGTTGGGGCTTGAGTAGTGCTCCTAGTCTATGTTTGGGTAGTTAAAGTCACCCAATATAATGGTGTTTGGAGAGACCTTCATATTCTCCAGTGTCTTCAGGAAAGCTAAGTGGGGTTCCTGAGTTTGGGAGGGTGGTCTGTAGCAGGCTACAAACTGGAAGGCAGTTTTGCCCACTGTTAGTTGCACATGGATGTTCTCAGATGCTTTGTGCAGTGCCACTAGCCTGGAGGTATGGGTATCTTTGATGAATATGGATACTCCCCCTCCTCTTGTGGTTCGGTCTGAGTTTTGGGGCCGAAAAGCATGGTATGAGGTATAGCCTGGTAGTGCTGGGGTGCTCTCAGGAGCCTTGAACCAGGTTTCTGTTACTGCACAGATATTGATATTCTCCATACTGAGGAGATCCTCGAGTGCGTGCATCTTGAGGTTTAGACTTCTGGCATTGAGCAGCATTACCCTTAATTTCTTTTTCCTTGTGTTGTCTAAGGAGGTGGGTTTGTCTTTTGGGCCTTGCCTAAAAAAGGCACTATGTGGGTGGCAAGAGCCTTGGCTAGTATACGAAAACCCAGGGGTGACAGGTGCAAGCTGTCCCTAGCGAAGCAACGTGGCTTGTCAAGCATGTCATCCCAGGCTGACAGACACTGGATCCCCTTTGAATGACACCAATACTTTAGCCAATTGTTGAAATTGATCATTTTGTCTTTATACTGTGGTATCATTCTTGGTGAGGGTAAGATGCTACTCAAGGTCAGGGTCATACCAGCCTGGGCCACATCATCAGAGAGCTCCTCTATGTCTCTTTTCATGTAATCCAGGGAGGTACGTCTCAGGTCATTCACACCAGCATGGACAATGATGGAGTCATATTTGTACTTGCTTTGGAGTGACCTGAGTGCTTGTGTTATGTGGCGGATCCTGGCACCCGACAGGCATCTTACAGTGACCTTCTCCTTGTTCAGCCTGGTGAGAGGGACATTAGTGTATCTGATGAAAGAGTCATCTATTACAAGTGTATTAGGTGTGTTGTTTAGCCTTAAGGGCTGTGACTGTGTGGCACACTGACTTTGTGAACTATGTGATACATGGGTATTGTTGTGGGGTAGTGGTTGCTTGGATGCCTGCTTTGGAGGTCTCTGTTGCTTGGGCAGATTTTTATTTTGAGCCTCCGAGTATGTTTTTGTGTGTTTATGTGTTTGGTTTGCTGTTGCGATAGGTCTGTGTGAGACTGGATTTGTGGTGTGTGTGATTACCTTCTCCTCCAGACTGACCGTGCCAGTACTATGTTGAGAGAGCTCAGCCTCCAGTTTGGCTATATAGTTGCATCTCTCACATATATTTGAGCTTGTTGGGAAGAGGAGAGGGTGGTCTGTGTACATAAGGCAGTTGTAACATTGCCTCAAGATTCCCATATTCACCAGCTGGACTGGAGAGTATACCTGAAATTGACTTTTGGACATACCAGAATAGTATAAGGAATTACTTTTTGACTTGATCAAAAGGACCAATAGGGAGCCAAGTACTTAAAGGGAGTATAAGAGGGTGTAGTGCTTTAGTTTATTAGTGCTTACTTACAAGACACTTATCCTAGCTACTGCTGGGTTTTAGAAGGAAAACAGAGTGCTTACTTTGAGATTTGGAACAGTTCTAAGGGAAAGCAGACTTTGTGGAGCTGGGAATAGTTTAAACCTGATTAAGTGGCGCTGTTGCAATCTATTCTGTGTCAACTAACTTATTCTCTAAAAATTTAAAAGGGAAAATGATTTTCAACAAATATAGTTCTTACAGTACAGATGCCAACAAAATCAAGAAAATAGCAGCAGAAATGAAACGAAAAACACTGTATGTGGTCACAATGGTCATATCTATTGAAACTGGATGAATACAAAACAATTCTATCTCTAGCTATTAAACAACTGCAACTTAAACCCAAAGACTTAGACAGCAGATCCTAATGCAATAATCTTTACATTTTAGTCTTCCACAATGAAAAGAAAGCAGCAGCCCATACTTTGATTTTTGATGGAAAATTCTGGAAAAGTGGTGAGCCTAGCAAAACATTTCCCATCTTTGCCAGCTCAATGATACTGAGAAATGTTATTTACTTATTTATTTGATTATTTTCTTTTTTTCTTTTTTATAAATCAGATAAATAGACAGCGAGCTTCCTCAACCATTAATCAAGCCAAAATGACAGTAGCAGCTTACGTAAGATTACACATAATAAAATAACATAGATGGCATATATTGAAATAAAAGGATGGTGTGAAACACAAAGGGCCGGATTTACGAAAGCTTGCACAGAGTGCAAGAAGAGTGTAGGAGCTCACAGATGCAAAATTTCTGCCGTGCGATCCAGGTACAGCCAGCAGGGGCTTGCACGAGAGCTGCTAAAGCTACTCTTGCAAGGACAGCGTCATGGTATGCAAATTACCACATTTGCTGCTGAAAGCTATGGAAATGAGGTAAATTTGCAATCCAGGAAACACTAACCTGTCCGTGGAAGATTAGTGTTGTCTGCAGAAATGTACTCCATTGGTAACGGAGTACCGTTCTGCAAATAGCTAAACGGAGCTATGACAGCTCCAAATAAAAGATGCATACAGTTGAGGAAGCATGCCAATGGCCAAATATAAGGCCATTGGCATTTATAAATGTTTAAAATGATTATTTTGTTTCCCCTGTTCTCCAATGTTTAAGCATAGCGCAACACTACACAAATGTGTGGCGCTTTAAAAAACAAGACAATAATTTAAAACTAGCCAAAAATAGCCATTTTTACTAAATCCTGCCATGCAGGTGAATGGCAGGCTGAAGACAACATGGCCACTGAGTAGTGGTTGCTAAGGGGGGAAGCTCAGTGTGAGAGATGTAACCATGCATTAGTAGGCAATCCTATGCAAATGAGGATAAGGATAGTGAATCCCAATTTTCCCCAGCATGTGAGCCATGTCCCAGGAGTGTAAGTGTAGCAGTAGGTGAGTAGTAGAGTAGAATAGAGGTAACATCATGAGGGTGTGTGTCAGAAAGGCTGTAAGCTAATTGGAGCACAGTGTCTTGTGTTTGCCCTGAGTTGCTCAGGATTGTCTACAACTGTCCTTTTTGAAAACCAGAAACCAAAGGTGTACGCTGTGAATATATCTGAAATTTCTTGCAAACGTACACACAGCGTGTGCGCGCATGTGCGCTCATTTGCGTGGCGCTGCCCTGGGAGGAAACAGAAAGGGAAAAGGAAGGAAAAGAAGTAGTAGGAAGTTAATCAAGGAGAACTTGCAGAGCTGCCAGGTGAAATATATCAGAATCAGCCAATTACACAGGTAGCAGACTAGCCCAGCCCAGCATAGCACTTTAAACTCTGCAAACAGCATTCTTCCCTGTTTTTTTCCAAAGAACTCTGCAACACTGCAGTATACAAAGAGGGAAAGCTTAAAAACTTTAAAGTCAGACAAAATGTTAGGGGCTGCTCTTGCTATCATAAACCAACATGTGCAAGGTGCTGAGGGTGGTGATGCTGTGAATGCTGCTGAACAACCCACAGTGAGGAGATGGAGAAGAGTGCACAGACCCAGGGTAAACTACCAGGGGCTATATCAGCTGGAGATAGTGGAGCAATATAGGGGTGGACAGAGACCTCCTGCAGCAAATTGTTGAGCTGTGCCAGCCACACCTCACACACAGAACCAACAGAGGGGAACCCATCCCAGTGGATACCAAGGTATGTGTTGGCCTAAGAATACGAGCTACAGGTACTTTCCAGAGACCAACTGGTGATATGATGGGGATTTCACAGGCATCAGCATCCAGGGTACTGCACCAGTTCCTGGATGCCATGTCAGCACATGTCGTTGAGCACGTATATTTCCCCAATTCCCATGAGGCATTGGCCAGCAATATGCATCTTTTCCACCAAATAGCAGAATACCCTGAGGTAGTGGGTGCAATAGACTGCACGCACATACACATCAAAGCACCACCCGGTGAGCGGGGTAGGGTCTACATCAACCGCAAGGGCTTCCCCTCCATCAACTGCCAGGTCTGTGCAATGCCCAGGGCATAATAATGAATGTGTGTGCTGGCTGAAGTTATCATGATTCCCACATCTGGCATCTAACGCAGCTGTACCAGAGATTTGCCAATGGGGACATCCCTGATGGTCACTTAGTGGGGGATGCTGGATACGCACAGGAGCCCTGGCTGATGACACCCATCAGAAAGGCACACGCACCCAAACAAGAACTCCGTGAGGCACACGCACAAACAAGAAACATAATTGAGCATGTGTTTGGGATGCTCAAGTCACGGTTCTGGTGCCTGGACACATCTGGTGGAGCAACTACGTGTACCCAAAGTCATGGTATGTGCCATGCTACACAATATGATCCTGCAGAAACAGCTACAGCAGGAACAACATGGGGCAGGGCCAAACAGCCCCCCACTATTGCCAAGGCCTGCACAGGCATGGCGTGACTCGGAGGAGGAACAACCTAAGCCTGCTTCAGTAGGCAGAAGGAGGCGTGCCCAGTATGCCCTGGTCTTTGCAAAGAGGCAACGCATAGCACATATACTGACTCAGTAGGAACCCTGGAAATGACACCTCTCTCTGACTTGTACATACAGTAAAAGGGATGCCTAACTTGACACTACCTGTTTTCAAACATGTATAGGGAGTGTACTATGTGCACCCAACATAGGCAGACCTGCAGCACCACCTGAGGCATGAGTCCCTATTTTAAGCAATATAAAGCACTGCTAAGCAAATTTTACCAGTATTGAGCATATTTAAATACAATTGTGTGGAGGTGTGCACCGCGCTAACCAGCGTAACGTCGGTCATCGTCGGGCAATGTTGGGCAACATTGGGCAAAGTCGGGCAAAGTCGAGCAAAGTCGGGTAAACATGCTCACACCTGCTTTACTGTTCCTTAACCAGTCAGGTCTGCCCAGCAGGAAAATAAAAAGCAGTGACAGGGCTCGAACTCAGGATACTGTGCACTATAGTCACAGTACTGAACCACTAAGCCATGACAGAATTTCACTGGCACAGACACAACATACGTCACTCACACATACCAGTTGGGGGGGGGGCCACATACCTAACAGTCACAGCCAGCAGGACAATTGTAGACAAACGCAAACACAAACAAATGCTGTATCCTGCCCTCTGAAGATGCATATGAGTAACCTCCCCACAGGCCTTTGCAGACAGATAACAGCAGGCCAGGCAGTGTGATGTGGGTTAGGTAGGCTATGAATTCACAAACTAATATGCATGTAATTGGAAGCTAAGGTCTGTAGTACAGTGGTATGCCTCAAGCCAGTACGATAGGCAACAGTACAGACTGAAATGGAGTACCTGACATAGCAGTGCAGGCCTAGCAAATGTGTATAAGTGTCAGGTGTACGCCTCTTCCTATGTACACCCACAGTAACAATTAGGTGTGCCCCCCCCGGATAGAAATGTACAAATAATAGCTGTCCCCCCTGTATGTAGAAATGTTGATAAGTCTATGCAAATTGACTCATGGAAGCCCTGCAGGCACAGCATGCTTACTGTCGATGTACAACACAAAGGTGAGCCCTGAAGTAAAAAACAACTTGATTTTTCACACACATATAGTATATATGCCCATCGTAGGCATGCAAACACACACTTAAACAAATTTAGCAAATGTCAGTCAACAACATACTGAAAGGTCATACTGGGCATGCTCACACACTTGAACAAACAAAGCAAATGTCAGTCAACAACATACTGAAACGTCATACTGGGCATGCCCACACACATAGTCCATGTCTGAGTACAGCAATGGGCCACACATCTGGCAGTTGCAGTTCTTACTCCAGACACTTGTCACTATTCACCAATCCTGCCTTGCGCACACAGTGATATGAAAACAGACCCATATAATATATTGGACCCCTGTCATAATCAAACTATGTACTACAAGTACTTAAGTTCTTCAATGAAAGTGAAAATGCAAGGAAGATCAATAAATCTTCGATCAGTATCATCAAGAAACAATGAGCACTCCTAGCATTATCCAAGCCATGTTCTGGCAAAAATATTGCCAAAGAGTCCATAGAGAACCATGAAGCTTTCTTTCGCTATGTCATAAATATCAATGTAAACTCATATATGTTCTGAGTCAGTGCAAAGTGTAAATGAATACAAGTGCAAGAATGACATTTCCAATATCTTGTCAGACAGGTTCATACATATTTACCCCCCCCCCCCCCACTGACAAAAGGGCCCATTACCATACCTGGACATTGTGAAAACCCAGAAATCACATATACAATGGTTAAACAGCTCTATCCAAACCTAAAAACACGGCGTCTATGGGATGACATGGTTTCCCCTGGCTGTGTCATATGTGAACTCCAAAACAAACAGACCCTGCACCTGAACAGTCTGTTGAGACTCACCCTCTGTACAGGATATGAAACTATTGAATGGGTTACAGCAACGTTTGGCACACTCCACAAGTGTCGGTGCACAACAGACCATGGGAACTATAGTCTTATAAGCCTAATAAGCCTGATCTGCAAGGCCATGGAGGACATCATTATGGAACTCATAAACACAGCTATCGGGAGCCTACAAACACCCAACCCTACCCATTGTGGTTTGGTCAGGGGCAGATCTGGTTCCTAAACCTGCTAGACAGTTTTCAAGGCAGTCACCCAGGACATACATCAATGTAATGAGCTCCACATGGCCTACATAGGCCTTGAAAAGCCCTTTTCCAACATCCCACACACATGTCGTATCCACAAAATCAACAACCTGTGTATAAACACATATGTCATCTAATGGATTGCCAACTGGGGCACAGATAGATCCCACAATGTAAGAAATGTGGTCTCCTGTTCAAGCTGGTAACAACTGCTGTCCCCCATGGCTCAGTCCTGGGACCCCTCCTGTCTGGTGCATACTTTTCAGAAATACAGTCAAGCACACAAGGGCTATGTTTAGCAAAGTTTGTGGATGACTGCAAAAAGGTTGTCATAATCGATGTTTGGGACAACAGAGACATCCTTAAAAAGGGTCTCAGTCAGACAGATGTGGTGTCAAAATTATGGCCTCAAGCTACAGTCATACAAATACCACATAGGTGCCAACACCCTAAATATGGAGGTAATAATAAGGGATCTATGGACACATGTGGATAGTCATCTCTACTTCCAGGAACACATTCACAAAGTGGTTAGAAAATCATGCTATGTGTTCCCACAAATTGCCAAGGTCTTTGCATGTAGATCAAAGGAGGTTCCTTCTACTCATCAGTCATCAGACACATCAGAGAGTATCATGGCACACTTGCGATGAATCTGACTAGGCACCTTCAGCAGCTGGAAAGACCACTGAAGTACTTCAACAAGAGGATTACTGGCCTCAAACAGTTGCCCCATGCAACAAGACTGAATTTAACTCAATCGGTACTCTGTTGCATACTGTCTACTCAGGCGATCTCTGCCCAACAGACAGGTCCATGTCCAATGCAGAACTGATGTACATGCTCTATCTGAAGTAACCCAAGCTCACTGTACCACATGCTCTAGGGATATCATCATCACAACAACAAACAGAACATGTTGGAGGGATATATTACTAACTCACAGACTTCCCTTGCTTTGGAACAGGCTCCCAACCTACATTAAGCTGAGTTCCTAACTGACACTCTTCCAGAGGAGCCTTGATGAGTGTATGTGAAACTGAACTGTCACACCATGGATCACTTTATCAGCTCTACTACACAGAGGCCTAGGGAACTAACCCCATGTGTGGTGATAGCTGCACACTCTGGCCATACTAATATATGCCTTCAGGCAGATAGCCTATTACCTACCTATGTACCTATTTATTTATTTATTTTATTTATTTATTTGCAGTTGGTTTACCAGGATAGCCCATTGGGCCAAAATAATCCGTTTTCAATGGAGTCCTGGGGAGAAAAGCTCCAAAAACAAGTAGCAAGGTTACAATACGGTATTTGGTTACAATTATACAATTACTAGGGACTAGTAAAAAAAAATGTAGGAAATTAGAAATACAGCAGACTAGTGTACAATTATTACAATCTTGTATAGCTGAAAAATAAACAATTTACAATATAGAAACGGAGAAGCTTTTACAACTTAGGGTGGATTACACTGGAGGTATCTTGCATACATTCAGGATGAGTAGCTTAATACAAGCAAGAGAAAGGTATATGAGCTGACATAGAGTTTTTTCAATATGGAAACAGACCTATATATATATATATATATATATATATATATATATATATATATATATATATATATATATATATATATATATATATATGTAGGGGGAACACAGTATAAGCCAAAGATGGATGGGCAGAGATGTGTGTAAGAGGGTGACCTGACCATGACAGGGAGCCATCCAGGACTGTCCCACCCAGCACACATCCCAATGGCACAAAAGACATGAGGTGCACATCTCACCCACTGTACATAACAGCCACCAGTATCTGTAAGCATTACAGTGTATGTGGTCCATGTGCCTGCTGTACAACATGACTGTACAATGAAGTACACATCTACTATCTGTAGACATGTTTATCTGTCACATAGGTTCATAGGTATGTAGTAAACTATCTTCACGAAGGCATATATTAGACTAGGCAAGTTGTGCAGCTTTCACCACCCCATTGGGTAGTCTCCCAAGCCCTAGTTCTAATAGTTAGCACCCTAAGCCCCTTTCTAGTGGGGCTACTGATGTGATGCCTGGCATAAATTTTCTGTTTCCCATCCACTCATCAAGGTTCCTATTGAAGAATGTCAGCGAGGGGCTCTGTCTGATGTACATTGGGACTCTGTTCCACAGTAAGGCAAGTGTCTGGGATGGTACTCTATCCCACCAGCATGTTGTATTCATTGTTGTGATGAGGTTCATATCCCTGGAGTGTGTAGTGCGACTCAATTTTGTTATCCGTAGATGGAGAATGTTCAACAGTTATGTGTTGGACATGGCTTTGTATATTAGGCAGAGTGTGCCTCTGTGTAGGTGGTATGCAACGGAGAACAGATTTAGTTTTACCAGTTGTGTTGCATAACACAACTGTTTGAGGCTAGTAATCCTATTGGTGAGGTACCTCTGTGGTCTCTACAGCTGCTGGATATGCTTAGTTGAGTACATCCAAAATGGTGCATTGTATTCAATGATGGGTCTGATGACTTGAGAGTAGAGGGCAACCACTACCTCTTTTGATTCTGATGCCAACCCTTTGTTAATTAGGTGGGCCACATAGGATTTCCCAATCACTTTGGCAACATGGTTGTCAAAGGAATGATGACTACTTGTGTCCCCAGATCCCTTATTACCTTGTCAGTTTTAAAGGGGTAACACCTATGTGGTAGTTTGTGGGTACTTTGTTTTCACCAAAGGGGATTACTATGCATTCTTCCACACTGAGCTTGAGGCCATGATTCTGACACCACACATATGTCTCAGAGTCCCTTCTGGAGAATATTTGTGTCATTCGGGGAATCTATTATGGCAAACACTTTACAGTTCCCAGCAAACGTAGTCAATCACAACCCTCCTGTGTTGGCATGTACCTTTGAGAAGTCTATACCAAACAGGAGAGACCCCACGACTGAACTCTGGGGGACACCAGTTGTTACCGGTGTAGAGTCTGACATGTAGCCAGCAACTCTTAATTTGTGGGATCTATCTGTAAGCCAGTTTGCAATCCATCTTGTGATGTATGGATTCATGCCCAGGGTGGTGAGTTCATCTATGATACCTGACTGGGGAATGGTGTCAAAGGCCTTAGCAAGGTATAGGTAAGCTGTGTGGAGCTCATTTCAATCATCTGTAGCCTGGGTAACTGTCTCAATGAAATTCACCCAGTTCAGGAGGCGTGATTTGCATTTGACAAAGTCAAACTGGGTGTGCTCAACTATGTGAAGGTTCCCAATGTCTTTATTGTTGACTTCCATTATGATTGGCTCCATTGCCTTGCAGATCAGACTCTTCAGGTTCATAGAGCGTGAATGCCAAGGGTCTTTTGTGGACCCACCCCTGTGGAGTGTGAAGAACGTTGCTGTGCAACATTCTATGGATACATATCCTGTAGATAGCATGTAGAGAGAGGTGTAGGTATCCTTGATGAATATGGATACATCCCCACCCTATGTGCTATGATCCAGGTCCTGATGCTGGAAGGTATGGAATGAGTAGTATCCTGGTAGTGCTGGTGTGCTGTCTGGAGCCTTGAACTAGGTTTCTGTTACTGCACAGATATCAATATCCTCCATAATGAGAAGTGCCTCGAGTGTGTGCACCTGGAGGCTGAGACTTCTAGCAATGAGTAGCATTTAGCTCACTTTGTGGTTATTTGTGTTGGTTACAGGGTTTGGTTTGTCCTGAGTGACTGGTGTTCCACACCTGAAGTCAACACCTCATTGGTCCGATCTGACCATAAGCTAATTACCCTACATATCCACATTCTGCCCTCACCCCCCATTAAGGAAACCATGTTAAAAAATATCTCCAAAGACAACTTCATGATTCCTAAGACAGAAGTGGTGAACTTCAGGACACCCATGCAGATGGACAATACAGTTACGACTATTGAATCCTACACAATTGCACTTTATAAGCACTTACATGAGTGCATGGATCATACTATCCCAAACAGAACCAAGACGCTATCCTCCAAGAAAAGGAAGCCAATCTGGTGGTCTCCTACCATAAACAAACTGCACTACAGAAGGCAGTAACTGTTGCAAAAGAGGGTAAAACCCATGAGTGGAGGAGCTCCCTGGTCAGCCTCAGTAAGAAGCTGCGATCCCTGATAAAATCCTACAAAGCTAGTTATGAAAACAAAATCGCCACTGATTCTAAAGACAACCACAAAGCATTCTATAGCTATGTCAAGAATCACAATAGCAACACTCAGATCTGCTCTAAGTTACAGCACAATGACACTAAATATACAGACCCAACTGATACTGCCAACATCCTGGCAGATAGGATCAGTGCTAACTTTACCCCTCTCTCACCCATGAAAGAGACCATCTCTATACTGGAAGAATGCAAAGTTGCTGTCATCAAGTCAGCACAGGTAAAAACCACTCTCCAAAGCCAGGAACACAGCATCTATGGGACCAGATAACATCCCAGGCTGCATTCTACATGAACTACAGAACGAACTTGCACCACACCTAAGTACCATGTTCAATCATAGCCTCTCCTCTGGCTTTGTGCCTGCTGAATGGCGCACAGCGATGGTTATCACACTAAACAAGGGGGGAGCCACCACGGACCCTGGGAACTAGCACCCCATTAGCCTGATGAGCCTGGTCCGCAAGGCCATGGAACGTATCATCATGGGACTTATAAACAAAGACATTGGCAATCTCCAAACTCTGGACCACAATCATTTCGGGTTTGTAAAAGGCAGATCATGTCTCCTAAACCTGATAGACTTCTTTGAAGCAGTCACCAAAGCCGTAGACAAGGGTAAGGTGGTTCACATAGCCTATCTAGATCTTGCCAAGGCTTTCGACACCATCCCCCACTGTGGAATTATAGATAAACTCACTAAACTAGGTATAAATCCCTATGTCACAAGATGGGTTGCCAACTGGCTCACTTGACAGAACCCACACTGTGAAAGTAGCAGACTCCAAGTCCGACTTCAGACCAGTGACAAGTTTAGTACCACAGGGTTCAGTCCTGTGTCCTGTCCTGTTTGGTATCTACTTCCCTGAAGTACAGGCTAACACAGATGATCTTTGGCTAATGAAGTTGCCAGATGACTGCAAACTAGGAGCCATAATCGAAACTACTAACGATGTGGACATGTTACAAAAGGGCCTCACTGAGACAGATGCCTGGTGTCAAAGCCATGGCCTCAAGCTCAATGCCAAAAAGTGCATTGTCATCCCCTTTGGTAAAAACTCTGTAGCCATGAACTACAACATAGGCAGTAGTATACTTAACACTGAAAGTGTGATAAGAGACCTTGGGACACAGGTGGTCAGTAGACTCTCCTTTGATAATCACATCGCCACAGTAGTCAGGAAATCCTTCTACGTGGCACACCTCATCACAAAAGGTTTCTCATGCAGAAAAAAAGAGGTCATTGTTCCCCTCTACTCTCATTAGATCCATTAGAGAGTACAATGCCCCTTTTGGTATGTACCTCACAAGACATCTACAACAACTGGAAAGCCCACAGAAATACCTCACAAAGAGGATTAGTGGCCTCAAATACATGCCCTACACAGACCGTCTCAAAACACTCCAGCTTTACTCTGTCGCATATCGCCTACTCAGAGGGGATCTCTGTCTAACATACAAAGCTATGTCAAACACAGAGCTGTTGGACATGCTCCACTTAAAGAAATCCCATTCTTTCCAAGCTTTGGCTCCAAAACCTGGACCAAAATACAAAAGGAGGGGGTGTATCCATTTTCATAAAGGATACCCACACCTCCAGGTTAGTGGCACAGCACGAGGCCTTGGAGAACATCCAAGTGCAACTAACAGTGGGCAAAGCTGCTTATCAGATCGTAGCCTGCTACAGATCACCTACGTTGTCTCAGGACCCTCAATCAGCATTCCTGAGAACACTGGAAAATATAAAGGTCCTACCAAACACCATGATATTAGGAGATTTCAACTACCCAAACATTGACTGGGAGAATTACTCAAGTACACACTCCTTTGTCCAATGCTTCCTATAGTTTATAAACTCAAACGCCCTGGAACAGCTGGTCACCAAGCCCACTAAAGGTGACAACATACTGGACCTGATCATCACCAACATGGGGGATCAGTGTTCCACACCAGAGTCACACCAGAGGTAAACTCCTTGCTGGTAAGATCAGATCATAAAGTAATCACACTGGACATCCACATCCCGACCCCACTTCCAGTCAAGGAAACCACTGTGAAAAACTTTTCAAAAGCAAACTTCACACTTCTCAAGACTGAAGTGGAATGTTTCAAAGCCCCCTTGCTACAGAATAATGCTATCCAATCCACAGAATCCTTTACAAGTGCATTATATGAGCATCTACAGGGATGCATGGATCAAGCCATCCCGAATAAAACCAAGATTCACTCCTCTAAAAAGAGGAAACCTGTCTGGTGGTCCTTGGCCATAAATAAGCTATACAACAGAAGGAGGAAACTACTACATGATAGAGCAAAATTCCAAAAAGGAAAGGCATCACTGATCATTATTAGCAAGAAACTATGATCGCTCATAAAATCATCCAAGGCCAGTTTCTAAAGAAAAATTGCCAAGGAATCTAAAGATAACCACAAAGCCTTCTTTAGCTATATCAAACATTTAGGTGACAACTCTCAGATATGCTTTGAGCTACTGCAAAATGGCAAAAAATACACTGAACCAACTGACATTGCCAACATCCTGACAGACAAGTTTAGTGCAAACTTCACCCCCCCACCCCCAAAAGGGTCTGTGTCCATCCCAGAAGAATGCAGAGCCCCAGACATCACGGACATGCAGGTAAAAACAGCCCTCTCCAAAGCTAATAACACAGCATCAATGGGACTGGATGGTGTCCCAGGCTGTGTCTTACACAAGCTCCAAAAGGAACTAAACCCTCACCTAAATTCACTGTTCAGGCTCAGCCTTACCACAGGCTATGTACCCAAAGAATGGTGTACAGCAACAGTCATCCTGCTCCACAAAGGTGGTGCCACAACAGAACCTGGGAACTATCACCCTATAAGCCTGACCAGCCTGGTCTGCAAAGCTATGGAGCGAATTATCAGAGAACTCATAAACAGAGACATTGGGAAACTCCAGACTGGACCCTACCCAATTCAACTTTGTTAAAGGCAGATCCTGCCTCCTAAACCTAGTTGACTTCTTTGAAACAGTTACCAAGGCCATAGATGAAGGGAAGGTAATCCACACAGCCTACCTGGACCTCACTAAGGCCTTTGACACCATTCCCCACTCTGGCATCATAGACAAGCTTACCAGCTTGAACATTTACCCCCATGTCATGGGATGGGTGGCCAACTGGCTCACGGATAGAACACACATAGTCAGAGTTGCAGGTGTCATGTCCGACTCTAAACCAGTCACAAGTGGCATCACACAGGTCTTGGTCCTGGGTCCCCTCCTGTTCAGTATATACTTCTCTGAGGTACAGGAAAGCATGGGAGGACTATGGCTGACCAAGTTTGCAGATGACTGCAAACTGGGGGCCATAATCGACTCTCTGGCTGACACAGACAGCCTCCAGAAGGGTCTTACAGAGACAGATACCTAGTGTCAAAACCATGGCCTCAAGTTGAATGCCAAAAAATGCATAGCCATCCCCTTTGGAAAAAACAAAGTGCCCATGAATTACCACATAGGTGGTAATCCACTAGGTACAGAAAATGTAATTAGGGACCTGGGGACCCAGGTAGATAGTAACCTCTCCTTTGATAATCACATTGCCAAAGTGGTTAAATATTCCTTCTATGTAGCCCACCTAATCAAAAAAGGGTTCACCTCTAGATCAAGAAAGGTCATTGTGCCCCTCTACTCATCACTCATTAGGCCCATAATAGACTACAATGCCCTATTTGGTATGTACCTTAATTGGCACATGCAACAGCTGGTAAGACCACAGAAGTACCTCACCAAGAGGATCATGGGCCTCAAAGACATGCCCTATGCAGCTCAACTAAAGAAACTCCAGCTCTACTTGGTTGCTTACTGCCTGCTCAGAGGTGATCTATGCCTGATGTACAAGGCCATGTCCAACCAGGAATTAATGGACATGCTCCACCTCAAGAAAAACAAATCTTAGAGCCACACACTCCAGTGAATTAAACCTCAGCAAAGCAATAAACAGGACATGCTGGAGGGATAGATTCCTGTCCCAGAGACTTCCCTCACTCTGAAATAGAATCCCAGTTGATGTAAGGCAGAGCCCCTTGCAGACTCTCTTCAAGAGGAATCTTGACAAGTGGATGGGAAATTGTAAATTTACCCATGGGATCACTTCAGTGGCCCTGCTAGACAGAGGCCCAGGAAACTAATTTAAAAGGGAGGCGAAAGCCAACACATTCTGGCTATGCTTATAAATGCCCTTGGGCAGATAGCCTAGTACCTACCTATGAACCTACACACTCTAGGGACCTAAACCTTGTCACCACAATAAAGAGAACATGCTGGAGGGATAGATTCTGGACCCAGAGACTTCACATACTCCAGAATAAACTACCTATATATATCAAACAAAGCTCCTCATTAGCACTCTTCAAGAAAAGTCTTGATAATTGGATGGGAAATAGGAAATTCACCCTGGGGATCACTTCTGTGTCTCTGCTTCACAGTGGCACAGGAAAATAAATTTCTTGGGTGGTAAAAGCCAGGGTACCTTTTTGGCTGGGCTTGTATAGGCCCCAGGGCCGATAGCCTAGTACCTATCTATGTACCTTTGAGCCTTGCCTAAAAAAGGCAATATGGGGACAGTAAGAGCCTTGGCCAGTATTCAGAAGCATAGGGGCGACAGGTGCAAACCATCTATAGCAAAGCAACAAGGCTTGTCTATCATGTCATCATAGGCAGACAGAGACTGGATCCCCTTTGAATGACACCAGAAGCTCAGCCAATTGTTGAAGTTTATCATCTTCTGTTATATTGCAGTATCATGTAGGTGAAGGTAAGATGCTACTCAGTTTTGACCCTGTGTGTGCCAGCAGGTGGTGCATCAACCCATATATGATATGGTCATGGCCTATGCATACAATACACTCACAATACACCTAGTATGATAAGCCTGCTGAGGTTAGCAAATGTGAAAAAAAACCTTTGTGCAGACTATCAGCAAGTAATGTTTGTATTGCACCCTGTAACTCCATATTGCTTGCTGAAGTGTAAAGATGTACTTAGTTTGGATTAAGAACACCGTACATGCCAACTGTGTGTGTGTGTGTGTGTGTGTGTGTGTGTGTGTCTATCTGTCTCTCCCTGGGGATAGAGCAACCTTTTTGGAGACTACTCACACACCTTAAAAGTGGTATACTCATCTTTGTCAAGTCTGATGATGTCACTATCCTACAAATATACCTGTGGAAAGGTGAAATCCCAGTAATGTGTATAGTGTGTCGTGTAAATGCATACTGTTGTAGTATCATAACGTAATTAGGAAAGAGTTTGTATCTCGCAGTTGCTGACTGTGTGTGTCTGTGCTCCAGGTGTGTGACACCGTTGGCCAATGTGGAGTGGATTTTGATTTTTCTAGTGTATGACATATCACAATGACAACTGTATGTGCATTACACATGTAAGGTAGCTGTGGGGCAAATCCATATACATACATGTGACCTCAAGTATTTCATAGGTGAGTACTCTGCTTTCTCCACGAATGCATGTGTTATCTTTGCCAGAGCGTGCTGGCACTTTCCAGACCTTAGGTCACTTCTGTATGCTTGTGACAAGCTTAGCCACTGCAGTGATCCCTGGGCTACGTCTTCCATTTCACATCCACTCATCACGGTTTCTATTGAAGAGTGTGAGTTAGGGTTTATGCTTGAGGTATATTTAAAACCTGTTCCAAAGCAAGCAAAGTCTGGCGAAGATGACTAATCATTATAGGTGTGCAACAACATCTGTGGATCTGCATGCAAACCCTTTATTGCTTATGTGCTCCACAGAGGGATTTCCAAAACCCTTTGGTAATGTGATTATCAAAGGAGAGATGACTTAACACATGGCTCTATGTATACATTAGTACCTGTTCCACATTTTGGGGGCTACTACCTATGTGGTACTCTGGGGATACTTTGTTTTCTAAAAGTGGATAACTATGCTTTCTTAGGCTTATAGCTTTACAGCATGAGTTTGTCACCAGGTATCTGTCTGTATGATAGCCTTTTGGAGGATGTGTGTGTTATCTGGAGAATAAAGTGTAGCCCACAGTATGCATTGTCATCAAACAGGGGCAAACATATTCCTACTGTGTTTGCTTGTACCTAAGAAAGCTATATGCCAAACAGGAGTGGTCCCAGGACTGAGTGCAGGTGAATACCACTTGTTACTGGCATAGAATAGTACATGGAGGCTGCAAATGTTACTGTGTGTCCTACATCTGTGCGTCAGTTGTCAGCAATCGTTTTTGGTCAGTCTGTTAAGGTTATGTATAATACCAGTATGTAGGATGGGTATGAATTGCTGGTGAGCTATAGCTTGGCTGTGTTGACCTCCCCTCCCTCACCTATAGCCTTGTTGACTGGCTTGAGGTCTTCTAGGTGTAGGAGCCATGATCTGGCCTTTAGAGAACCTAAGTGGGTATGGTGCAGTGTTTGCAGGTTCATAATGTCTCTGTTAATGCATTCCATAATGCTGTGCTTCATAGCCTTACAGATAACATTGGTCTGGCTTATAGGGTGAGAGTTTCCAGGACCTGTTGTAGTTCTACCCTTAATCAATTTATGTTAACATTTGCACTGGGTGTGACGAGGGTGGACAGGTTTAAGAATAAGTATATTAGAGGGTCAGGCCAGGTTTGAAGGTTAGTAGACCATGCCAGATAGGCAGGATTAAGTTGGTTTGTACACGTGCTGAGGAGGGATGCAGAGTATATTGTGAAATAGGTGCCAAGGATGAAGCCGCCAGGTAACAGGAAAAGAGGAATGCCTAAGATGAGATTTATGTGGTGAGAGAGGACATGCAGGTGGATGGTGTGATAGCACAAGATGCAGAGGCCAGGAAGAAATGATGTACTGTGGCGACCCCTAATGGGAGCATCTGAAAGGTGAAGAAGACATTATAGCTCAACCCTTGTGGACTGTGAACACCATTACCGTGTCATTCCACAAGTGTGTAACCTGTATAGAGGCTGCATCTGGACAGAGCGTTTAGGTGAGTGGTGACTTCATATGTCAGCTTGTGTATGACACAGCCAGGGACACTGTCCAGTACCATTGCCACTGTGGTGTGTGCTTTGTTAAGGAGATGTTTTAACTAGAGTGTCTGTGAATCATCAGGTTTTACATTCTTCAGGTCTGGAAATGTGGACCTTGTGTAATGACAGGGTGGTGAAGTCCGCATTCAAACTGTCTGATAAGGAATTGGTAATGTCAATCAGATAAGTGTACTTTGTGACCATTTACATTAACTGTGACCCGATCTGAGATTTCCCCTGTAGATTATGAACAACACTGAAGAAACTTTAGTGTTGTCTTTGGAATCCTTGCCATTTTGTATTTTGAAGCTTGCCTTGTATGTTTATTGAGGGATTGTATTTTCCCAATGATACTGACCAGATAGGTTATCCCTTCTTGGTATGCAACTCTTTTGGTACAACTTCACACCTTCTGTTATATATTTAGTTTATGGCAGGGGTCCATGAGACTAATGCACTTTTACTGTATAAGTGAGAATTTCTTGTGTTTGTGATAGCATGGTCCATGCAACCCTGTAGGTGAACAGTGTGCATTAATAAAGGATTATGCAGCTGGGACAGTGTTAACCTTAGTAATGTAAACCAATGACAGATAGCAACAACAGCATCACCCACAGCACATTGTCAACCCGTGTCATACACACATGTGTACTCAAGTTCCAAAATGTGTGTAGTACAATGCATACTGGCCACCAATAGAAAGTATGGAGTGTTAACACTGGCCAATACAGGGCATGTCACCCTGCCCATGTGTCCAATATGCACGTACATGCAGACCGTGCACCTCCACCATGTTCACAAATGTACAACTGCAGACCTATGCTGCACACCCCACACTTACTCTCCACTGTATAACACATGGTGACACAACTACACACATCAGCCAAGTGGCACATGGGCAAACAAAACACAATTGGAATAAACACTGGTGGAAACAATACAACATTGCTAATTACAGCTTTAATGCATCATGCCTGCTCAGCTACACCTTCAAGGATATCATTACACTTTACTGGTGACAACATGCTACACATTCAACCATTCCTATACTTATTAAAGTCACCTTGTGCATCAGCACCATGTTAGCCTCTTCCTGCATCAATTTTACAGATGACAGGAGGTGGCATAGGTTTCATCATATGCACAGGGTGTGTTGTTGGTTTGCCAGAGGCCTACACTGAGCCATACAATCGACATGTGTGCGTGAGTGTGTGTGTGAGGGCCACGAGTACTGTTATGGGCCAATGTTGATGTAATGTGTGTGGGTATGTGTTTGCCCTAGGTTTCTGGTTTATGTATGTGTGTCTGCATGCACACTGTTCTACCATGTGGCTGCCATATACGGAGATTTGTGAGACAGCTACAGACTGTACCTGGCAGACTTTACAGATCACCGTCTCTGGCCACGGATATGGAACCTGTGCCTGGCAGGGGTGCTACAGACAGTATCAGGTACTAATCCAGGCTGGGTACTATCCAAAGAGGTAGACATATGTCCACTGGATCCAGGTCCTTGCTGGGATTGGCCAGAGCCATGTGCACATGGTCTTCTAGGACGGTCTATGGACAGCCCCCCATCATTGCTGGGGCTGGTACTGGCACTACGGGAGCGGCTGTGACTTGCCGGAAGTCCACGGTGACCTCCAGCTGCTGATGTTGCTGGCATGCATCCATGTCGACGTCTCAACTGTCCCACACTGTCCTGACACATGGACATGACATTGTGGAGGACATCCAGTGTCTCACCCCAACGTCTATCAATGACCTCAGTGTAATTACGTATGGCACCTGCTAGGTCATGGATACTGTCATTTACAGAGGTGTTATGAGCCCTCTGTGCCCTTAGTCCCTGTCAGGTGTACCGCTCCACTCGTGTCTGTGCCTCCATGACAGCCTGGAACATGCATGTGGTAGAAAGAGGTGTGGCATGTCTGCAAGGGGCATGATGATCAGCAGTGCTCTGACAAGAATCCCTGGGCATCTGCCTATGTGGTACCGTTCCAGACATCTGGCTATGGCTGCTGTGTCCTGATACATGTGCCATAGATACCACACTGTCCTGGCCAGTGCCAACCGTACACTGTCCCTCAGCTAAGGGCAATGGTGATGATGGATGTAGAGGCAGTATGACTGTGTGCATGGATGGGGTGGAGACTTGTGTACTGTCAATTGGCGGCCCAACAACAGACCCTGACAAACCTGCCTGTGCCTCAACACACCTATCCTCATGATCACTGTCTGTCTCAGTGACATCAGGTTCCCTGCTGTACTGCACCAGCCCCACCTTGGCACCTGTGAGAGGAAAACAGGAATCACACTTTAAGACCTGAACATGATGTCAGACCACATGCACACATGCGCACATGCACACACACAAAAATACACTCCTCCCTAAAGCAGACAAACACAACACCAGCAATCTCAGAACATACACAATAGCAGGCGATGGTGGGGTACAGTATCACAAGCAAAACAGTCATATCACACATGTCAGCAATGCAGGACATGTGTTGCTCAACAGCATGCAGTGCAAGTGTAGACGGTCCTTGTAACTAACATTATACATGGCTTTGATGCATGTGTTTTGTTATTAGGTGATGGGCCTCCCCCTGGAACACAATGCATACATGGACACAACATTGCTGTGCAAGTATTCAAAACTCTGTAATGTACTGCGCACCATAACAAACAGGTGTACATACCATGGCTGGATGTGTATCTGTGTGTCAGATAGGTATCCAATGCCGATTACAGCCTCTGTGTCTTTAGCAAATAATTGTAGACACATTTTTAGCACATGCATGATGAGTATTCACACAACATCATCAGTGGTGCATGGATAATTGATGGAATACCATTCGGCCACATAACCAATGTACGGTACTTATGGTGAGTGTAGATCCTATTGTGGACATGCCAGTGTCATCCATGACATGGCATGCTAAAACACAACTGCATATTTAAACACTACACATACCCAATGTGTGTCATATGACCTAGCCACTCAATAGCATCACAAGACATATATGTGTCAGTTGTGCAAATAGTGATTGGTATGCATATTGTTTAGAGGTGCATATGTGTGCACACGTGCAACATTAAGTTGTATAGGAAGGTGTATAGCAATGAAAGCTATGTGTAGCACTGTGGTTACAATAACTGAATGGGGTATATTACCATAGGCCATCATCATGAAGCATCATGTGGTCACTCAAGGTGACAAATGTTTCCCAAACCAGCACTACTCATGCTGTACCGGAACTGTACTACCTTGGCTACATTCACCATTTCACAAACAGTTGTTACAGGAGTTTGTAAGGAGGCCAATAAGGAGCATTCCCTGACATTAATGTATACTGTGTTGCAGTGTTTAAATGCCCCATGATAGGCCTCTACCCCCCATGTATATTATGTGTAATGTGTGAATGAGATTTTGGATACTGGAGTGTGTCTTTACAGAGGGTTTGGGAATCCTTTATGTGTAGCATGTTAAAATGCTCTGTGTATAACATAGATGTGTATGTTATGTGCATGTTGAGTATCAACTGTGCCTATCCAATGGTCACTACAGTCTAGCCACATTTGTTTGAGATGGTCTGGGTATTGCATGCGTTTGAGGCAGCTAATCACATTAGTGAGATGTGCGTGATCTTACACCAAACATGCACAGCATGCATTATGGGTAGGTGTGTTACATGTGTACATGGCCTACACCTTAACTATGACATGCACTTTTTATTTACAATAATAAATGTAGAACACACTCACCTGCATCTGTCCACTGCATTGATGTCACCCCAGAGGGACCTACATAGAGATGATACAGTTTGTCAGTGGCCACAACTGTGGCATTGCTACTGTGTGTTTGCAGTTTTACAGTACAACAACAGTTTACATTCACAGGGCTACAGATTATGTTCCAAATGATCAGTATTGCACAACAACAGGCTCCACATATTTTAACACACTCCACATCTCACATATGCATGATCTACCAATACAACTAACAGTAGTCTACAGATATGCCATGTTACCTGCATGCTCCATGTTTGCTTGCTGGGTGGCTCCAACCTCCATCATGGTGTATGTCTGCTGCTGTTGTTGTTGGGCAGGTGCCACCAGGCTCAGGAGCAGCTCCTCCACTCTGGTGACGGGGTGATGGATATTAACACCACCTCCTGTTGCAAGCTGTTGTCTCTGCACATCAGCAGCACACTGCCAGACATATCTGAGAAGATCACTGCAGTGATGGTGTACATGCTCATATGTCCGGTTATGCAGGCCTACTTCATTTACCCTGCAGACATCTTCCAACATTGCAGTATGCTCCTGCTGGTCCTAGCTGGTTCGTGAGAACATGAGACTGTAGTGCTGAATCACTGCTGGTCCTAGCTGGTTCGTGATAACATGAGACTGTAGTGCTGAATCATACTGGTAGTAATTATGTCATCTTCAGCACTACTGTAAGTGGGATTCCTGCAACGTGCTAAGATCCCTGGTAGACATAAATACAAAAATATGTCTGAGCAAGTCATATGGCACATTTAACATTATACAGTACAGATATCACTGAACTGCCATATATAGCAATCTATTAGCTAACCAAGAGTGAAACACTTTAACTGCCACTTATCACTGTTCACCCCACAACTGCTTGGAAGTGCCTGGCTCACTCTCAATCTAATGAATCATGTTCTGCACAGCAACAAAATAAAATCACTATATAAGACTATACAAGAGTACCTGGCACACTGTATGCAACACGATGCACCACCTAGCCACAGCAGATATACATCAAGCTGATGTGTAAAGAAATATATCATCCATCACAATGAGTGTAAGGTCCAGTAAATGTATTACACAACTTGTTAATGGCAAAACCCATGTCCAAAATATGTGCACAATTGGGAATATAGGTTGCATACTGCTGTAGTACACTATGAATGTTGCTAGATATGCAGTTATATGTTTTACCAGACATATGTCAAAGGACATGTTACAGACATACCCACACACACACATCAGACATAATTACAGGACACAAAGGTATGACAACCCAGATAAGCTTTCAGTGTGTACTATACAGTACTGTGTGTCAGTGCTTACACAACCTTAATCTTGAGAAATGTAATCTGTAATGAATACAGGGACCACACAAAACAGTGGATGCAAGCAATGTGGACATACACCATACTTTGCTATACAGGCCCAGAGCTTCAATCAGTACTACAGTACACACAGGATTTGGATTCAACATCAGTACCAATCAATAATCATAGATGTAGTGCTTTAGCCTCCAATGACACACCCTAGTTAAAACCAAATAAATAAATAACTCCCAAACGCTAAAGGTGGTCTGTTACAAAAACAGTCAATATTGGCAGAAAAAAGACAGAAAATCCACCCAAGGATGGCCAATCAACGAAATCCACAAGGATTCCAATTAAAATGTAGTCCTTTAATTTGAATAAAACTTTGACTTAAAAATAAAATGAAAAATTAAAAAGCTCAAAACTGTCCCTTAAAGATATCCGATAAGCGCTTTCAACTGTTGTCTTCCTCAGATCATATAAAACACTAGGGACTTCCATTTCCTTTTATATATGAAATTCTATACTGTTTGACCAATCACCATTGATGAATACTTGGCAACATCCAATCCTATCTTGTTATGTCAAGATTAATTTGCATGTACTCAACTCTATGCTTCTGTTTCCCACCTTTATTGAGTATGTAAATTAGATGTTCCAATCCTTCATTTTGATTGGCTGTATATTGTGTTATTGATGGTAATGTGAGCAAAGTGAGTATTACTCTTCCATTTTCCTTTAAGTCTCAAGACCAATAACAGGTGGCGCTGTTCTAAATGATGTAGTATCCAAAGTAAATAGAAGCATTCATAAACACTCCAGATATTAAATCTTCGAAGAAATTTGTGAATATAACTTTCTATTCATTACAATGCTATGCAGGTATGATGGATTTTTACCTGCATAATCAAAATAATGCCACTTAAAATTATGGAATTACAATGAGTATCCTTCAAGTAAATTATATCACATTTCAAAAAATACAACCAATGCCTGCTTCAGATGTTATCTCTAAAATACCAAAGTATTGCCAAAAACAGAAAAGTGTGTGGATAGAACAGCAACGCTAACTGTTCACTTCCACACGCTAATATTTCTTTTTCCTTTTCTGTCTCTCTCTCTCTCTCTCTCTGTCAGTCTCTGCAATAGAGTGATTGAGTTTGCTGGCAGAGATTGCAGCCTGTTTTTGTAGGTATTTGCATATGGGCATGTGATGGCCTCTGCACCAATTAGTGGCCACCACTTGCTAATTGCATGCAGCCTGCTGTGTAGTAATTGCAGTAATCACTGTCATGGCAACCCAGTACTATAAATTGCTAACTCAGGTAGGCATGGCCCTTTCAGCTTTCCAAGGTGGAAATCATCCTTGTTTGCTGTGGACATCATTGTTTAAGACATATGGTTGGTATAGTTCTTATATCAGAAGCCAGGGGTGTAGCCAGAGATATACATTTTGTACTCAGAGCTAATGTTGCTGCTTCCAGTACCCACTTGTCAGTGTAGAAATGCACTCACCCCTCAAAATGTTACCCCAAGATACATGGAAAGATGTACTTTCTTTTCAACTTTTACAATTAACTGCCATACAAAGCTAGTTATTGAGATGTATTCCTTTGGCACAAGAATTGTTTGTGAACTGCTCTACTGTGAATATTCATTTACTCATTTCTAAACAGTTTGTGTTTTTTTAGTGTTGACATTAGCACGAGCTGTTCAGAAAAACTGGACACATGTCAGTACTGTCAGTATGCTAACCTACATCCTTAGTAGACCCTGCACACACAGGTACATTCTACATTTGGGTAGGGGTGCAGAGGTACAGAGAGCATAAGTATTATTGTGTGGATTTTATCTTGCAGGACTTACAGAGTTGCTGTGTACATGTTAGTTTATCAAGACAAGTAGTCTGTCTGCGTAACTCCCAACTGTGGACCTATCCACATGGTAGCCAGAGAACAGCCTGTTATTTTTTGTCTGTGCACAGGTCTTTTCAGCAATAGAGCAATGACATAGTTACAGTTGGTTGCTACCAGTACATGGCTACATCCATTTGTATTTCAGTGTTGTATTCCTACATAAGGGTATGCTTCCGAAACTCCTTCCAAAGCTATTTGCACAGTGTGTAACAGCAGAAAGGCTGATATACCTCTGTGTTTCTGCCTCTGCCAGACCTCTCAAACACTCAGGTACATATTTGAACAGACTCAGGGAAAAGTAAGGAAAAAGTCAGGGACACCTTTAAAATGTTAGTGCCATTAAGTTGAAAGACTGAGAGAATCAGAGCATATGAATTAATACACCTTTTCTGAAGTAAAAGAAGTGTCTAACTCTTAATTATTGTCATTATTCATTAAGTGTAATTCACCACCTTTCTGGCCAAAGTCAGTAGTTTTAGGAGGGATTCAGAGGGACAGAGCTAAAATTTGTGTCAAAATCAGGGACATCCCTGAAAATTAGGGACAGTTGGGAGGTATGGCCTCTGCCCTAAACAGATATGCCAGTGTTTGTCCTGCTGTGATACTGTGTGGGGTTGTAATGTGATGGTGTAACATTATTTCCTGCTAGAATGGCTGCTTTTCTTATCACAGTCATGTAATGTAATCCCACAGCAACTGTTGGTAAATATCCACAGAAAAAGTTGTGTGGTATGGCATTCCTATTTTCCTTTACATTCACTCATTCTGATGCATGATATATTTATTTCAGCACCAACTTGTTGTATATCGACTGTGGCTTAGTGGTACTTCATGTTGTGTAGTGTGTACAAGGTCTGGGGTTCGAGACTAACAGAGGTGTTTTATTTTGCTCCTGAGCAGAACAAGGGCCCTCACATACACAGTGAATAAGGCAGTTGTAAGTGGGTTTGCGCGATGCTTAGCAATGCTTAGCTAAGCTCAAACAAGCACACACTCATGCAAACCTGCAAACTACTGCTTAATAGTGCTTACTCCCGCTAACCACCGTGCTCATTTCTTTGAAAGAAAAGAAAAATGGGGAGATAGGAAAGTGATGAAAAAGGGGCACAAAGTGGGAAAGACAGTATGGAAAGTAGCTCAGGATGTGCAGGATGGGTGTAGGGAAGGTCCATAGCTGCCGATTTCTTTAACAGCAACAGCTGTGCACATGGAATAAATTTGGAGGTAGATATGAAACCTTCAACCCCTGAGAGAGGGGTGAGGACAACAAAGTATGTTGTAATGCTAATTAAATTACATTTTATGTGTCCAGTGGACATGTGTGCAAAATGGGCAGCTATGTATGGGGCGTAATTTTTTTTTGGGAGCAGATTGCCCTTTGTTTTCAGCTGAGAGTGGAATGTGGGGTAGGGGAAGTAGGTATATTTGGGGAGGTAGGTTGGGGAGGTCGCATACAGGAGTGGTATATGATACATGTGGTGGGTGAGCACCTTTGATGGGGAGGGATGTTTGGAAATCGCAAGCCCATGAGCCCACAGATGGAAACAGTGGGACTGAGGACCCAACCCATGGGCAGTCACCACTGCACCTTCACAGCCCAGAGGGTGGCTGTGCTGGGGGCTGTGTAGGAGGGGCAGGCTGACCCGGGAGTTACACCACTCATGCCTCAAGCTGGTGTAGAGGTTCAGCAACAGAACGTTCAATCTCTCTATGCACCACAGCCCGGACTGTTTGAAGGGTGATAGGCAGCCCTCCTCCGTCCACGCTTGCATGGGGGGTCTGAGCCCCATCACCTGCAGTGCTTCCACCCAAAGGTGCCACAGGGCCAACTGAGGAGGAGGTCCCAGGCTGGGCACCGGACCTGCTGGTGCCAGGTGCCATGGCCAGCTGAGGTGGGACAGGTGGGTCTGCTGGGACCGGCCTTCCCATACGAACTATGTTTTGGAGGGTTTAATAAAGATATGGGTTAGTAACAGTCAACAGCATTCCCAATTAGTTATAACAGCATGCAGAAGTATTCCCATTAACCCAACACACCAGATTTTCAACAGTTGAAAAGCAAGCATAACACATGCATACATAGAACAATAGTGGACATTACAACAGCATACAGGTTGAATTGATGGCAACAGGCCACCAATACTGTGGTATTTTAACAGGGCACATGCATAGAAATAAATGCAAATATTTATAAACCAATAGGACATATGTTCCAACAAATGTTTTGAGATTAGACATACCAATTGAGGTATGGAATTGCATTTTTTATGCACATACAGTAGGGTGGAAAAGGATAGCTCAATTAACAACTTATATATCCTTCTAGTTTTCACTACATTCCTATTAACTGCAGTTATATGTCCTTTACATGTATTATTACACTACCCAATGTTCTTATATTGTGCAGTTGGATTTTGCTAGATCATTATATACATGAGCTGTATCTTACATACAAACTGTCCAAGATGCAGATGTTACTGCTACATATTTTGAGAGTTGCTCACACACACTACTGCTAAGATGGTACACTGACAGCTCTACTTTCATATAATTATCTAGATATGTTCAGGTGAAAGTATCAGTTATATGTTAACAGCTCCCTCCATTTCTGGCAGCACACTGACATTTCTGGGGAAAAATACCAAGCTACTCATGTGCCAGATTAACCTGTACATGCTGGGCATGAATCAACAGTTGAGGGCTGTAAATATGCATAAAAGCTACTGGCACGCCCTTCATCCACGTTATATGGGCCTACCCAAGTGTGGGTTAACACTGCTTAATACAACAGTACTATTTGTAAAATGCAACAGTACAACAACATATCAAAAAAAATGACACAGGAATTATACATTTATTAAAGGATTATTACACCTTTATTTATTGGGTTAAAACACTTTTTGAAGGCTCTCTCATTTATTTTATATAACAGTACATGCAGAATAATTACTAACCTGCCTGATGATGCAGCCTTTGCAACCTATCTTCATGGGCTTGCTGATTCATAGCCCAGACACCTGCAGCTATGAAGTAAATGCAGTGATATTGAGACATACCTATCCATAGTATAGACAAGCATAGCAATTCTTAACTACTTAATACAATGGCTACTTACTCAGTACTGGGGCATTAGGCATCACACGGGACTCCTGGATCCACTGGTCCAGTTGATCCTCCTTACATTGCTTCAGGTCAGAATAATGGTGCCTGACCTGCTCACCAGTCTGAGGAATGCCAGTGGCACTGGTGAGATCACACGCTAGACTGTTCCAGGCCTCTGTTTTATATTTGGGTGCCCTGGTACTGGCCTCACAGGGGTTTTTCCTCATGATTGTGGACAAGGAACCAAACCATTACTTTGGTCTTCTCAATGCCCAGCGTTGTGCTTGGAATCAAGTGCCTTCTCCAACACTGGCCATGCTGACTGCAGATGGGAGCTATAACCAGTTATAGCAAGTATTCCCACCTGTGGAGCTTAAATATGCCTCATTTCCCGCACTTATTTGTGATTGGCCAGTTTTGAAAAAACTCAGCTGTAGGCACACCTGCTTAGCTGATGTTAGTAATGTTTAATATTCCTTTGATAGATTTGTGTCTGTTGAAAGTGCATGGTTATGAAATGCTGTCATGGCTTAGTGGTTATGTGCTGTGACTATAGTGCACAGTATCCTGAGTTTGAGCCCTCTCACTGCTTTTTATTTTCCTACTGGCCAGACCTGAATGGTTAAGGTACAGTAAAGGAGGTGTAGCTGTGTTTAGCCGACTTTGCTCTACTTTGCCCAACTTTGCCCAACGTTGCTCAACATTGCCCAGTGTTGCCTGATGTTGTGCTAGTTAGTGCAGTGTGCAGCTATACGCAAATACATTGTGCTTGTTAACGCGCTGCTCAGCTACGAGCTATTGGTTTTAAATGTGCTAAATACTGCTAAAATGTGCTTAGCCGTGCTTTATATTGCTTAAAATAAGTTACTCATGCCTCAGAATGCATAACCATTTCACCTTCATATATATATAATTCGTTCACTACTACATATAACATTTGAATGCTTTTTACAAAACTTATACATGATAAATGTCAGGAAATATTTTTGTATACAGATTTTCAACACAAAATGGAATGTACAGTAGTGGGACTCAAACTGGGAATGCCTCCTCCTTGTGCAAAGGCTCTAACCACTATGCTATCGCTATTTGGCTAAATTTGCAGATTTTTTTCTTATTATCCTCTTCGGTGTCTAAGCTGCTAACGGTAGCTAAGCAGTGGGCAATCCCGCTCAAACACATGCAAATACGGGCAGCTATATTGGAAATAAAACAAAACTCTAATACATTTCTTTTAATGTTTAAATTTGTATAAGGTTTAACATATGGGGGAGTGTAGTGTTACAATGTACACATGTGAGCGGACTCGCTCATGTAACTCAACATTTCTTGGGTTTTCTCAGTGCAGGGGCATGGATTTTTGGCCTGCTCGGCAGTATGACATGCCCCCTACACTCGTCCATGCTCTGTGTAAGCTTTAGAGTTGAGGCAGAGCGCCCTCATTGATATGCATGGTGCACTGCCATCATACTCTTAGACTGGCATTTCCATGTAAGACTAATCTAGTCTTACATGGAAGATTAGTAAATCCTGGGGAAAGTGTTATAAAGTATATTTTAAGGAAATAAGGAGTTAGTGTAGGACACATGGTGAACATTGAAGCGATGCACTGAACAGAGCATTTATGCTATGAAAGCAATAAATAAAGTAAGATAGCCAGCATCTCAAAAAGCAAAGCTGCACTTCAAGAATTTCTTAAGGAGTTCATTGAGATTCCCATAAAGGTAGTCTATATTTATCTATACTCTTCAATTCTGAGGGTACATTGTTTCACAATACTGGTGACATTTTTGAGAAAGCCCTATCTCGAAGTGAAAATCTGAAATTGGGTCTTTATAAAGTTACATTTTCAATGTTGCTGAATCTGAACAAATATGATGAATTCCTTATCTTACCCAAATATGATGAATCCCTTATCTTTCCTAAATTTGGATAGTATATATAATTAAGTAACTTAAAAATTGAGCACTGACTGGAATCCAGACAGCCTTGGAAAATGACAAACAATGATGTTCTATATCATGGGACAAAGCTATAAAATCCTACTATAATATATAATACAATTGATATATATATATATGAACCTATATATTTATATATATATATATATATATATATATATCTACAGAGAGAGAGATCAAATCCTACTCGTGTAATAGAGTTAAGGGTAGTAACGGGGAGAGCGCACTAAATCTTAGGTATAAGAACATTTAGGCCTATGGCTAATTCAACCATCTAAGCCAGTAGACTGGATACTGTATAAGCCAATTTTAACTGACCCAGGACCTTGCAAAGGCACCTTTTATGATTCACCTCCCCAAGAGTATTACTGAAAAGGTTCACAGTACTGATACTAACATTGTAGGAAAGATTATGGGAAGTACTAAATGACATCATCATAGAGTTCTACAAACTACCTATCATTAGTTTAGGATTGAAAAGCTAGCAAAACCTTTCTGCATTTATTTCCACAATGTTTTAATAAAATCAGTTTACTGTGTTAGTTTTCTGAAGGCAGATCAAAGAGTAGGTTATTGATAAATAGTGAAAATAAAAATGTTTCCAGGAGAGACCCTTGTAAGGCCCCAGCTTTAAAGGTACGTTGTTCAAAATGATTGTACATGAAATCTATTACTATGCTAGGAGGTAAGCCATTTGACAATACTATCACCGAATCTGCAAGTGGTTCATCCTTCTGAGAAGTAGACTATGATCTCCTGTTTTGAAAGCCTGCCTGAGATCCAGGAGCAGAGCTCCGCATAACAGTCTGTTTCCCATATTGTCCTGTGCTTGGCCTGTAAATGTTTAAAGGGCAGAAGTGGTACTAAATTCAACTATGAAAACATTTTTTTAAGCATTTTTAGCAAATGGAAAATGATAGATATTAGACAGACATTAGGCATATGGAGTTGGGTCTTGGGTAGAGGCATGATCCTTAAATGCTTAAAGCTGGAGGGAATTGGGTCTGTGGTAAGATTCAGGCTGAAAGTGTATGCCAAAAGTTTAGAAATAACTGTACTGCACAGCTGTGTGAATTAATGCTGAAAAAAAGTCTGACATGTTCAACTCTTGAAAACTGGATGTGTTTCCAAGAGGGACTGTATGAGACTGTGGCTTATTCTAGAGAAATAAAACACTGGGGAATTTGTTCAGTGTAGCAGGAACTTAAGAGATGATACTGGAAAAAAAATATTTAAATCTTTTTAAGTGAATCTAGTTCAAGTGTTCAGACTAACTGAAGTTATTACATTGCCAGTAAGTCCTTCAAAGGTATCCTAGAACAATGTAGGCTAGTTATAGTTTGCCTTCTGTTGGTTCCTCAGATAAGTAGACTGTGCTAAACTTGAATATATTCTGTTAGCCTGTCTTAGGGACAAGTGTCTCTGATGTTTAAAAAGATTGTTGTGGTCTTAATTCTATAAGAGCCAAGCCTTATCTCTCTCTTTAAAAGATCCTATGGTAAATCAAGGAACACCCAACTCACCTGAGTCAGTGTGTCCTTGATGGAAAAAAATCCCTTTTATATGGCAAGTAATATGTTGTAGCATGAGAACAAAGTTCCAGTAATCTGATAAAAGACCTGGTGCCAGCCAACAGAGTGATAGCTAGCTCAATTTATGCCGTGGGGAGTTCCAGACTAGTGAACCCATCTTTTTAAAGTTATTTATCCCTCCCCCCAAAATAACAACAACAGCAGCAACAAAAATTAAGCTGAGAACAGAAGGCTGTGGTTTCTACTCCCACAGAATGTAAATGAATTGCTGATACTGTACTGTACTTTAAGGGTAGGGGAGTTGGGGTGCTGCAGTCCAGAGTGTGTCCTCCTTTGGGTGAGATGACTTTGAACCTGTGTACGTTTGTCATCCATTTCCTACCGCAATAATGCTAGCTTATCACTTTTTTAAATTTAACATAGGCAGTTTATTCTTCAAGTGCAGCAGCCTCTGAATTTGTAGATGAAATGCTGAAATGTAAAGTTGTGTGCAAGTAGCAACCTCTTCATTAGCTACAGATCTGTTTAATGTGAAATTATTTAGATAGCTTTTACTTCTGCAGACATTGTGTATATTGACTGGTATTGGTGGTTTATAATGGCAGAAGTTTGAGTGACCTTTTATGGTTAAAATGTTCTCAAATTGAGCAGTTTTGTCATTATTGGTTCATATGTTTTGCTTCATTGCTTATTGGAAAAATGTTTAAAACTACATATTTAAAACACACTCTAGCAAATGGTGCTGTATTATACAAGGAATATAATTTAATACAATCACAAAGGTGAATCAAAGAACACATGGATGTATGCATGGTCCTGAAAATGTGTGCAAGGGGCCTATAGTTTTGAAAACATCCCAAAGGTGAACTTTATCTGCCAGTGGCCAGAAGTATTTTCTTTGAATTTCAATGCAGTTTCAATGAATGTGAGTTTCAAGGGCAGAGAAGTTTACTGTTAATGCTGTCTGCTTTCATTGTGACACTATGTTGTTTTGTTTAGTAAATGTCTATCTGTGTTTGTGGCATAAACCTTGAAATAAAAGTTTGAAATTAAATCCAAATATCTGTAATCATTGCAGAAGTAAAGAAGAAAACAGTGTGCACACTGAGAGGTTTGAGCAGTGTTTATGGTAACTGGGGAACATAGCTAAGTAATGGGACTCTGGAATGGTGGAGTGTGTGTGTGTGTGTGTGTGTGTGTGTGTGTGTGTGTGTGTGTGTGTGTGTGTGTGTGTGTGTGTGAAGGGCCTGATCCATTACCCTGCCTAGGGCCCCATTTGACCACAATTGTGCTCTGAAGTAAATGCTTTGTTTCTTCCTCTTGTGTGCATCCGTGTGTCCATGTGTCCATGCATGAAAACGTGATACAGGTTTGGGGGAAGCTTAGAAAGAACTATAGAAAAGACCAGAAAGAACCAGTGTTATTTTTAAAAATTGCAGCCTTATAGTTGTACGGTATTACAGTGCAGCACAGAGTTTTGCTTTTGTAAAAGTTTTTTTTTTTTTTGTTTGTTTGTTTGTTTAACTGAACCTGGCTAACTGGAGCATATCAGCCAGAGCATTATGGACTGCAAGAGACGGTAAGCATTTTGTTTTTAATGTGAATATAACCAGATTATGTTTCTTATTTTTTAAGAGTGAAAGAGGGATGGTGGCTAGGCTTGTGTGTGTGTGTGTGTGTGTGTGTGTGTGTGTGTGTGTGTGTGTGTGTGTGTGTGTGCACATTATATGTTTAAATATTTTGAAATTGGATAGTTCTGTTTCTTTTTTCATTGTACTCTTCTGCCCTCTTTTTGTTTTGGTGGGGAGGGGGTAGCTAGCTGGGCTTTGGATTAAAGTAACTTGCTGTTTCATTTGCTCAGCTTAAATTCTGCCATTATTGGCAAGTGAATATTTGTGTTAATAAACAGGAAGATTTTTATCCTTTTGGGCAGCTGTGCTGTAGATGAATGTAACTTTTCCTTTTCACTTGGTCCATTTAAATTCCACCCTTAAGGATTTGTGTGAATAAATCAGAATATTTGTGTTTTTTTCAGATGGGGGAGATAGTATTTTTTTCTTTTTTATATTATTTTAAATACTGGCTAGTGTGCATTGCATGAAATAAATTGATTTTTTTTTTGGGTGGTTAGCTGTGCTATGAGGACTTATCCTATTTGCTCATATTAAAAATCTGGAATTAAGGGCTGGCTAGTGTGTATTTGTGCAAAATAAATTGGAATATTTATTCTTTTTTTTTCTTGGGGGCTGGCTAGTTCTGTTGATGAAATAACTGGTGCTCAGTTTAAAGTTATGCATTAATGGCTAGTGTGCATTTGTATGAAATAAATTGGAATATTGTATGAAACAAATTCAAAACTCACCAGTTTTACAGAATGTCCTTATACTTGCTTAATACGCTTCATCTGCAAGTAACTCTCACATTGTTTGCTTAGTTTATAGTTTAGCTTTACATGACTAATGTATATTTGCAAGAACTATGCTGCAATCTTTAGTCTCTTTGTCTGGGTGCTGTATTTGTAAAACCAAGTTGAAACTGTTCCTGATTTTGTAGAGTGTCCCTAAGTTTGCTTCATTTTGATCTGTTCCTAATAGAATTTGGGGTCAATGGATCTATATTATGTGAACCGTTGTAAAGCGCGAACGGCCACATCCTCTAATTTTTTCCTCTGGGAAAAAATTCACTTGGCCGTAAAATAAAAAACAAACTTTAAAACCCTAATCAAGTGGGGGGCTTCATCCCCCACACACCCACCTAACTAAATATACCAACTCTGGACTGCTCTACATTGAAGAAAAGGGTGATTCCCGATAATGGCCAACTGAATTTTTTCCCGAGGAATACATTCGAGGACATGGCCATTTGCGATTTACAGTGTTTGCTGTATACGTGTCGATTATTATGTGTTTGAAGAAGAGATTCTTCGATCTCATAATATAGACCTGAGATCAACTTTTCACATAAGTTACCAATCCTAAACTACTGAGTCAGGTTTTTATGGTGCATTGTCAATGTGGTACTCAAATTTCCAAGGGAGACAGTAATGCATTTTTGACATTTAGCTTTAGTCCATGATTCTGGCAGTAGTTATTTATTTGGGACAAGCCTTCCTGTAGGATGACTGAGTGTTTTGTAGGTTTGACCATTGCTCCTAGCATAATCCTTGCTGGCCATTATTTTGTTTCATTTCATGATTATTACTAAAAACAATTATCATACAAGAAGAGGTCTTAATAAAATGGGGGGTGTTAAAAATGTTCTTCTTCAGGTGTCAGATATGTTAGGTATGCCACTGTTTCTGATAATTATGATTTAGTTTCTTCTGTGGGGTCAGAAGTTAGTATACATATCTAGAGACCATAGAATAAGGTAGGTAGATATTCAACTTTGGCAATGTGTACCTAGTATAAGAGCATAAAAAATAGCAACAGGCAGCACTGGCTTACTCAACAGATGTGATTAAACTTGTGGTAACATTTACATAGTAGACCATTATGATCCACTGTGTGTAGTACTCCATTTTAATGGAGGCCATACGCGCTCAAACACACTGCTAAAGTTGACACTGTCTGTGTACTGCCTATCATTTGTGTGATGACTTCTACTGCGGCATCAGCAGCTATTGTACAGGTCTATGGACTGTGACTTAGATAGGCAGGTGATCGAATCTTGCAGTGAGTACCTTGCATGAGTATGTACAAAAGCAACTGTTAACAGGTAGAAATAGCTTACTCAATGTATGCAAGCTGTACAATTCTACCTGCCTGGAAACAGGGTTCAGGGTTGATCCCCCGATTGATATAAGCCCTTTTAAAGTAGGCCATATGCATTCAAACACATTGCTCATGCTGTCTGTTCATCTTTGTGCGTTCTGAGAACTGTGATATGACTTATTCTTAGATGTCATCATCTACTGCACAGGTCTACAGACTGAGAATTACAGAGACATTTATTTAGATCCAGCAGTGTCTGCCCTGCATGATTGGAATGTATAAAACAATGTTGGAATGTCTTACTCAACACATGTGATGTGCTGTTTTGTCCCTGCCCCCCTTTGAACAAACCACTCTAAACACACAAAGCCATTTGACGACCTTTATTATATATTATCGTAACAAAAACTTTAAACATATAAACAATATCAATTGCCTTCAGCCACAACGATCCTCAGGGCAGCGTAATAACTCACCCTGCTCGATTACACCTCAGGGCAGCGTACCTGCTTACCCTGAAACTTTCTCTACCGGGGAAGCGTACCTGCTTACCCCCCCCCCCACAAATAATAGGCAGTGTACCTGCTCACCTTCCACCACACAAAACCATTGGCCAAATCAAACCACATCCTTAGAGGGGGAACAAAAGAGGACAATCCTGTCCCTCTTCTCCGTTTCAACCAACTAAATTTTCCTCCACCAAAAAAAAAGGGAGGATGGGAGGGACCAACTTACACCAAATGTAACTACTTCCTTTAGCTCCCTACACTTAAACCCATCCTGAGTCCCACCCTTCCTTACCTCACTTCCATAACTACTCCAATCGCCTTTCACCACCTACATTGTCATGACCCTAGTGATTAGCCAATCCCTTAATCCCTAGCCTAACTCTTCCACATCCCCTCCCCCTACACTTTACTCGTGGGTCCAGGACAACTTTGTTTGTGCCAAGTTGCATTTGTCCCAGCCACCCTTTGAACAAACCACTCTAAACACACAAAGCCGTTTGACGACCTTTATTATATATTAAGAAAAAACAGAAAAATGTCCAGAAATGCTTGAAAACAAACACTAGGGAATCACCACAAATGAAGCTGACTAAAACAATCAGATGACACTTTAATTTGAAAAATAGATTAAGCGTTTTCATCAACCATAATGTTGATTTCATCAGAATACTGAATAAATGTCACTAATACATTTTATATCTTGTAAGTTTGGCACCAAAAATTCATTGCCAATAAGCAAGCAACAATTACATATATAAAATTTAAAGTAATACTATATATCATATTACCAAATACTACATCATAAAAATAAACACTTCAGCCTTTCAGTATAGCTATTATTTATAAAAACTAATAAAAAATTTTTTTACAAAAACGTTCTTATATGTGCGTATAAAACATGTAAGGACAAGGGGCTCTATAGCTTAGCTAATAAAACTGGCTTGATAGGTACACTGTCATTCAAACCTGGGTAAGTAGTAACATCTAAGAGCAATTGCCATTTCAATTCTTTTTTACCTAACGATGTCTTGATGTTCCCACCCCTAGGATTATTGAATGCCTGATCTAATATAGCAAACTTAAAATGATGATGGTCACCTTTATTTGCAATATGTCTATATAAGGCGTTGTTGGAATCATTTCTCCTTATACAGTACAAATGATCATATATTCTATTTTTAAGCATTCTATCAGTTTTTCCTACATAGAACTCAGGGCACACTATACATTTTGTTAAATATATAATATGTTTAGTGTTACAATTACCATTTTTAAAAATAATTTTTATCCTAACATTTTCCAGAATAATACTATCTATGTCCAATATATAACTACAATAATTGCATCCTCCACACTTTCGTGTGTGTCCGTTCATATTAAATTTCTTAAATGTGTATTACTTACCTCCAAATTGTTCTTAATATTTCTATCCATCTTGTAGACAAATTTTGGTGTATCATCAATAATTTGAGATATATCATCATCAGCCTTGAGTATGTTCCAATTATCTGATATCAGTTTCTTCACCTTGTCTGCAAGAGGGACATATTTTACTATACAAGCTCTGTTATATTGGTGCACATTACTTTCCTTTGAATTGATGTCTATAGGAGGTATTCCAATCCCCAATAAAGGTTTATATTTGTTGCCCCACTCACTGATAACATAATGAGCTACATCTTCTATTAAACCTTTGGGATAGCCTCTCTCTACAAATAAAATACTCATGTAATCTATTTCATGGACCATATCCGTGTAGCAGGAAGTCATCCTAGCTGCACAGATACATTGTCGCTTAAAGATGTTATGTTTTAACTTTTTAGGATGGTTACTTCCATATTCTAAACAGCTGTTACTAAAAGTTTCCTTTCTAACAATTTTTGATGTGAAGCTTGTAGAATTATTGGATATAAATGTATCCAGGTATGATATGCCCTCCGTCTTAATACTATACTTAAAATTCAGGTAGGAGCTTGTGCCATTACGATACATGATGAATGGTTCTACATTCACTAGGGGCCATCCCACAAAATAAATATGTCATCCAAAAATCTTGTGTATAACCTAATATACTTGAAATAATCGCTGTTAAAAAGTTAACATTCTTCTCAATCAATCATAACAAGATTGGCATATATTGGGGCACTGGATGCCCCCATGGCTACTCCCCTTGTTTGTTTGTAGTAATCACCCTCATAGTATATAAAGTTGTTGTCCAACACTATAGACATACAATCCACTATAAGGTTTATGTGATCCTCTGTTAACCTAGCATATTTCAAAATACTATTATGGAAGCTGTCTAAACCTTCAACTCTAGGAATACATGAAAAAAGGTTCACAGCATCAGTGGTTATAAAGGCCAAATCTTCTTTCCATAATTCCATTTTTAATCAGTCTAAGAAATCCCATGAGTCCTTAAGTACATGGGTACAGCCTCGTATATATGTTTTAACCATTTATCTATTGCTGAACCGATCATGAAAGTTTTAGACTGACTTCCTGTAATACTAAGTCTAAATGGGGGATTGTTAAGATTCTTATGTATCTTTGGTATACCCACTATAGTACCTAATTTTGGAAATTCTACCCTCATATAATTATACTCATCCTGAGTTAACCTATCGTCGAGTAGATATTCTTCAAGGTACATGTCAATTCGTCTGTAGGAAATATGAATTTCATAAAGAGACACATTCTGATAATTGCCTGACTGTTGTAAAATGTCATACATCTTATTAATATACTCATAAGTATCATAAATCACAATTCCCCCCACCCTTATCTGGTTTCATAATCCTAGTGTTACTGTCCAATCTAAGCTGTTTTAATACCTCCATTTCCCCTCCAGTTAAGTTGTTTTTAATTTTACTGTTGGAGGTATTCCACATAACGTTGTATACTTCTTTAGATACCACCTTCTCATATGTAGCAATACTAGGATGTGTAGATGGTACGAATGTGCTTTTTTCATGAGCTTATTGGGTAATACTGGGATACTTTTGTTCTTGAAAAAATAGCCAAATTTAATTTCCTAACAACTTAATCTCTGTTAGTGTGTCCACTATATCAAACTTGGACATAGGAATAAACTTCATACCCCTCGAAAATAGTTTAATGTGTTCTTTTTCTATTTTAAAACTTGTGTAGTTGTACACATTAAATTTACCCATACTACTAATTACTATATTATCTAGAATTGTCTCAGTAACATTAGTATGTGCTAACTTTGTATCATTCAATATATTGGTCTGTTTGTGGGATAATATGTGTAATTCCTTTGCCCATTGTCCTTGTACCAATTCCCTTTTCACGGGGGCTGAGGGTACTGATTCAAATCCCTGTGAAAATGTTTTTGTCATAGTACCACTTGTTCTGCCATCCCCTACCTGCACTCTTATCTTGTCTGTTTCCTATACTGTATTCACTTACTCTCTTAATATCTTTCCATAGATATACTTTGTTTAACCTAAATTGTTCTAAATCACGTTAAATTTTCATACTTTTCCTTTTATATATTTTCTCTGATTTGTGTTCAACGTTGTCTAACTGCTTGTTATACGTTTCCCATTGAGAAAATTTTAAATCATTCCTAATAGCAACATTTAATTCTTCAGTTTCAACAAGCATTCGACATAATTTCTCATCATTGCATTTGATAATCATTTTTATATATTCAAAACCAAAGTTATTAACTAGAGACTCAAATTCTCATCTCACATTTTCAGTTAACTCAATGCCCATAGAGGCTTTAAAAAAACGTAAGCCTACTGGAATTATTTTCAGCTCTAAACATTTTTTTAAATATGGGATAAAAAATGAACTCTCCCAAGGTGGCTCTTGCCACCCCCATAGTGTCTTTTTTAGGCAAGGCTCAAAAGACAAACCCACCTCCTTAGAAAACAAAAATGGAAAAAAACTAAGGGTAATGCTGCTCAACGCCAGAAGTCTAAATCTCAAGATGCAGGCACTTGATGCACTCCTCAGCATGGAGAACATTGACGTCTGTGCAGTAACTGAAACCTGGTTCAAGGCTCCTGAGAGCACCCCAGCGCTACCAGGCTATACCTCATATCATGCTTTTTGGCCCCAAAACCCGGGCTGAACCACAAAGGGAGGAGGAGTGTCCATATTCATCAAGGACACCCACACCTCCAGGTTAGTAGCAACACATGAAGCATCAGAGACCATACAGGTGCAACTAACCATAGGCAAAACTGCTATACAACTGGTAGCATGTTACAGACCACCCTCCCAATCTCAAGAACCCCACTCAGCCTTCCTGAAGACATTGGAGGATATGAATGTATCACAAAATACCATCATACTGGGAGACTTCAACTACCCAAACATAGATTGGGTACATTATTCTAGCCCTAATACCCTAGCCCATAGGTTCCTGGAATTCATAAATTCAAATGCACTGGAACAACTAGTCACCTCTCCCACTAAGGGAGATAATATACTAGACCTGATCATCACAAACATGGGGACAAAATGCTCCACACCAGAAGTATACCCCTCACTAGTGAGATCTGACCACAAACTAATCACCCTGGATATACATATCCCACCTCCACCCCCAGCACAAAAGACCACAGTGAAAAACTTCTCAAAAGCAGACTTCACTCTTCTTAAGACTGAGATGGTATCCTTTAAGCCCACTGTGCCAGTGGATACCACATCCCACAATGCCAAATCCTTCACAAATGCTTTCTATGGACATCTCCAAGAATGCATGGATCATGCAATCCCAAATAAATCCAAGTCCCTCTCCACCAAAGGCAGGCATCCTGTCTGGTGGACCTCAGCCATTAACAAATTGTATAACAAAAGAAGGAAGCTACTGCACGTCAGAGCAAAATCCCATGAAGGGAAGACATCTCTGTTCAACATTAGCAGAAAACTACGTTCTCTCATATAAACATCCAAGGTCAACTTTGAGAGAAAAATCGCTAAGGACACTAAAGATAACCACAAAGCCTTCTTCAGCTATGTTAGAAACCTGGGCGGAAACCCTCAGATATGCTCAGAGTTGGTTCACAACAACAAAAAATACACTGAACCCACAGATATTGCCAACATTCTGGCTGACAGGTTCAGTGCCAATTTCTCCCCTCCCTCATCCCCAAAAGAAGAAATACTTATCCCAGTTGAATGTAATCTCCCTGTCATCTCAGATGTCCAAGTGAAAACCGCCCTAAACAAAGCTAAAAACACAGCATCAATGGGACCTGACGGTATCCCGGGTTGCGTGTTACGTGAACTCCAAGAGGAGCTAAACCCACACATAAAAATGCTATTTAACCTTAGCCTTACTTCAGGATATGTACCTGAACACTGGCGTACAGCAACAGTGGTCCCACTCCACAAAGGGGGTGCCTCTACAGACCCTGGAAACTACCGCCCCATAAGCTTAACCAGCCTGGTCTGCAAAGCTATGGAAAGAATCATTATGGAACTCATAAACAGAGACATAGGGGACCTACAGACACTTGACCCCACCCAGTTCGGCTTTGTAAAGGGCAGATCCTGCCTTTTGAACCTGGTTGACTTTTTCGAAACAGTCACTAGAGCCATTGATGAGGGCAAAGCAGTCCATACAGCCTACCTGGACTTGGTTAAGGCCTTCGACACAATACCCCACTCAGGCATCATAGATAAGCTCAACAGCTTAAATGTAAACCCTTATGTCACTAGATGGGTTGCAAACTGGCTAAAGGACAGAACCCATAAAGTTAAAATCGCTGGAGCAATGTCAGACTCAAAGCCAGTCACAAGTGGTGTCCCACAGGGATCTGTCCTGGGACCCCTCTTGTTCTGCATTTATTTCTCAGATGTTAAAGCAAACATGGGAGGGCTGTGGCTGACAAAGTTCGCAGATGACTGCAAACTAGGCGCCATAGTCGATACACCAGTGGACACATACATCCTACAAAAAGGCCTCACAGAAACGGACAACTGGTGCCGGAGTCACGGCCTTAAACTAAATGCCAAAAAATGTATAGTCATCCCCTTTGGGAAAAACAAAGTACCCGCAAATTATCACATAGACAGCAACCCACTGAGTATGGAAAAAGTAATCAGAGACCTAGGGACCCAAGTCGACAGTGACCTCTCATTTGACACCCACGATGCCAAAGTGGTTAGAGAAACATTCTACCTTGCACACCTCATCATGAAGGGATTCACATCCAGATCCAAGGATGTCATTGTACCCCTATACTCCTCCCTCATCAGACCCATGATTGAGTACAATGCCCCATTTGGTATGTACCTCACCCGGCATTTGCAACAGCTGGAGAGACCACAAAAGTACCTCACCAAGAGGATCAAGGGTCTCCGACATATGTGTTATTCTGCCAGACTAAAGAAACTTCAGCTCTATTCAGTAGCATACCGCCTGCTCAGAGGTGATCTCTGCGTGACGTACAAGGCCATGTCCAATCAGGATCTGATGGACATGCTCCACCTCAAAAAATCCAAATCCATCAGGACCACGAGAGCTAAAGACTTAAACCTCGGCACAAGTATGAATAGGACATGCTGGAGGGATAGATTCATAACCCAGAGGCTTCCCATGCTTTGGAACAGGATCCCAGTTCGTATTAGGCAGAGCCCCTCACTGACTCTCTTCAAGAGAAGTCTTGATGAGTGGATGGGAGATCGTAAGTTTACCCCAGGGGTCACATCTGTGTCACTGCTAGACAGGGGCACAGTAAACTAATTCTATTATATAAGGGGGCCTTCATTGTGTCACTACTAGACAGAGGCACAGTATTCTAAATTTATTCTGTACATTTTTTGTACCATTTCATGGGGTGGCAAAAGCCACATCACTATGGCTAGGCTTACAAATGCCCCAGGGCAGATAGCCTAGTACTATACTATGAAACTATGAAACTATGAAAGAACAAGTGGTGTAAAAACACAAACAATGAAGATAAAATAAAAGTAGATATACCACGCCATGGCAAAGAATAATAAAATCCAAAACAATTTATTGCAATGTCGGTAAGTGCTTTCACATGGAAATACGTGCTTCATCAGACCTCAAAAACAATCTAAAATACTAAACATATATATTCTCCATATCATCAATCAAATCAATTAAAACATAATTTTAAAAGAACCTATAAAGATTCTACATCAATTAAAGAGAAACTTCCTGCAGGCCATATATAGGTATTGTGCTTCCAAATGCAGTATACCTGTTAAATCACTTAAAGAGAGCACGTCCCTTCAAAATGGGATTTATGGAAGTCCTACCATTGATGCCTGGATATTTTTCAGCCTGTAGATGGATTATCCAATGGAGCTCACGTTCTTCCATAAAGTTCCTAAAATCCCCACCTTGTATACTGGGTCTAACTATTTCAACAACCCTAAACCCAAATACATGATCAAAACCTACTTCTAAACAATGCTTAGCTAGCACATTTCGTGAATCATGTCTGTTTATCAAATATAAATGTTCCCTAATGTGCTCAGCTAGGGACCTATTGGTCTTGCTTATATAAAAACAGCCACATACTCTGCAGCTAGCCAAATAAACCAAGTCCCTACTCTTACAATTAGCACATGCCCCAAATTCATAAACCTTCTTGGTTACAGGACGCTCAAAGTTGTGTGAAACATCTATATTATCACAAAAATTACAGTTCATACATCTCATTGTTCCTATCTGCATATCATCATCAACCTCAGGTGTATTGCATACATCCTTATAGCACAATTGTCTCTTAAAAACAAAGTTGGGTTTATCCCCCACCACCTTCTTCAACCCATCATCCAAATGTAAAATTGACCAATTGTCTCTAACTATACCCAGGATGTACTTAACATCACTGGTATAGAATATGGAGAAGGGAACATCCTGGTTAGAGCAAATCGGTTTATTGCTGGCAGGAGTATTCGACATGCAAGTATAACTATCAGAATAAAAAGGGCGAGCTCTTCCATCTCTCTCCCTACAACTCTCATGTAAAGCTACATCAACCTCGTGTCTCCCATAACCTCTAGATAAAAATTTATCACCCAGTTTCTCAATGCCTTTATAAAACAAATCATCCTTGTTATTCAAGCGGGAGACCCTCATTCCCTGTCCCTTGATTACATTCCTGAATACATGTCTCGGATGCATACTATCAACGTGTAACACCGTGTTTTTCCAACAATCCTTCCTGTAAAGAGTAGTAGTAAGTTTGTTCTGTTCATTCACAATCAACTTAATGTCCAAAAAATCAATCTCCTTATCTGAGTACCTACATGTAAACTTCAGAAAGGAGATACTCTGAATGAAGGTGATGGCATGAATGGTTGTTCCCTTGCTGGAATGGAAATTGATGGCAGATTTCGGAGGTTACTCCCACTGAGTCCAATCCATTATTGGTTAAACCGTGTGATGCATGAAGTGGGGCTGGTGCTAATATGGATTTAGCCAGCCTCTCTGATGCTGTTCGACAGCTGGAGAATGATTTTTACAAACTGAAAAGGCTGAATTGGCAGCAGCTTCATTTTGAAGCATGCCTACACCATAAGGTTATTCCCAGAGGACTACATGTATTGGTTATGCCAACACATGGTGATGTCTATCCCGAACTTTTGTGTAAGTGGCAACAGCTCAATATTGAGTTGAGCTTTAACTATCTAAGGCTACTAATTAATGTTTTCAGACCTGTTGAGGATGAACTCAGTGAGATCTTAATAGCCAAACATAAAGAACTATACAAACTGTTTGGTGATGAGTTTACATTAAAATTCGATACTATCATGGATAGCATATCCAATTATGATCAGCGGATTAAGGCACAAAAGCTAAAAAAGCTGACTAGAGATGTCACTGATTTTGCTTGGGGTCAGGTCTTTATGTGGACTAGGAGTGATCATGCATTGGAAGATGAACGTGCTACATCTGATGCTGCTGAAGTGCCTGCAATTGCTTCAACCACCTCTACCAGCAGTGTTGCTGACAATTTTCCTACAGTCAGTTCTGCTGGATTGAAAGGGGTGGGTTCGCTAACTTTGCCTGTTGATATGGCTTCTCCTATTATATGCAATGTGACTACTGCACTTTTAAATTCTATGCCATCTACATCTGTTCCGGATGTACGACCTAAAAAGAGGCTGCATGATAACTCGAGTGAAGATTTCCTTTTAGACGTGCCATTTCCCATTCGGCAGAAGGGGTTTCAACAGTTTCAATGATCCCAGAGTCGAGGAAGGAAATGTCAACAACCGAACGAGGATTCCAGGACACAAACTTGAAAAAAATATGGAGGGGACCAACGGCTCCATAGTCCTTAATTTGTCTAGTAAGCTTTTAACTTCTGCTCAATTAAGTTTACTCCAACGTGGCTTAGGTTTTATTCCAGCCCAGAATTCCATGTTTAGTGAGACTATCATTGATTTTCGGCTTTTTGCTCATAGAGTCATGCTTAAATCTATGTTTCCTAATGAAAGGCCATTGACTGATGTCAACAACTTTTCTTGTAAGAGGCCTAATGTCTTTCAGCCTATACTCAGTCCTGTTTTGGATACGTTCCTTAAGAAGTGTGAGGGAGATCTGGCTCATATGTACAACGGTTGTAACATCAAGGGAACATTTTACAACATTAGCAATGAGGAGAGACATGCTTTACATGAATTGCAGAATGATGCGACACTTATTATCAAGCCTGCTGATAAGGGAGGTGCGATTGTCCTCTTGGACTATGACTTTTATTATTCTAAAATGACTGAGATGTTTTGGGACATTAATGTTTACGATCAAGTTGACCAGGGCTTTATTGACTCTATACATGATAGAGTACAATCTTTTATTCATGATTGTTTATCTGATGGAATTATTGACAAGCAGTTATATGATTATTTAATTGTTGCATTTCCTTATGTGCCTATATTTTAAACATTACCTAAGGTACATAAGGATTCGGTCATCCCCCCACTTTGACCTATACTTTCAGGAGCGGGGTGGTTGACGGAGCCCTTTTCACTTTTTGTAGATAAGAAATTGAGACCGCTAGTAGGGGCGGAACCACAGATACTTAGAGATAGTAAGCAGTTTTTACAGCAGTTACATGCTGATGCTAGTGATCTTGTTTTTGATGGAACTTGTTATATGGTATGTCTTGACGTTTACTCCCTGTTTACTAGTATCCCCAATGATCTGGGAATAGATATGGTGAGGGAATTTATGTTGAGCAAATCTGTTGATGGTGGAAGCGTGGATTTGATATGCTCGTTCTTGGAAGTGATCCTGGAAAACAATGTTTTTAGATATGAGGATCAAGTTTATTTACAGAAGGTTGGCGTGGCTATGGGCACTAGTTGTGCCAATAGCTAGGCCAACTTAGTGATGGCTCAATGGGAGAATGAATATATTCTAGGTTCTCCATTTTCTTCCTGTATTAAAGTATATACGAGGTTTGTGGATGACCTCTTTGTTATTTGGGTAGGTATGGAAGCTTCCTTATTGGAATTACTTACTTATGTCAATCAGACTATCTCCTTTCTGAAGTTTACATGTAGGTACTCAGATAAGGAGATTGATTTTTTGGACATTAAGTTGATTGTGAATGAACAGAACAAACTTACTACTACCCTTTACAAGAAGGATTGTTGGAGAAACACGGTGTTACACCGTGATAGCATGCACCCGAGACATGTATTCAGGAATGCAATCAAGGGGCAGGGAATGAGGATCTCCTGCTTGAATAACAAGGATGATTTGTTTTATAAAGATGTTGAGAAACTGGGTGATGAATTTTTATCTAGAGGTTATGGGAGACATGAGGTTGATGTAGCTTTACATGAGAGTTGTAGGGAGAGAGATGGGAGAGCTTGCCCTTTTTATTCTGATGGTTATGCTTGCATGTCAAATACTCCTGCTAGCAATGAACTGATTTGCTCTAACCAGGATGTTCCCTTCTCCCTATTCTATACCAGTGATGTTAAGCACATCCTGGGTATAGTTAGAGACAATTGGTCAGTTTCACATCTGGATGATGGGTTGAAGAAGGTGGTGGGGGATAAACCCAACTTTGTTTTAAAAACAGGAAGAGTCTTAAGAGACAATTGTGCCATAAGGATGTATGCAATACACCTGAGGTTGTTGATGATATTCAGATAGGAACAATGAGATATATCAACTGTAATTTTTGTGATAATATAGATGTTTCACACAACTTTGTGCACCCGGTAACCAAGAAGGTTTATGAATTTGGGGCATGTGCTAATTGTAAGAGTAGGGACTTGGTTTATTTGGCTAGCTGCAGAGTATGTGGCTGTTTTTATATAGGCAAGACCAATAGGTCCCTAGCTGAGCACATTAGGGAACATTTATATTTGATAAACAGACATGATTCACGAAATGTGCTAGCTAAGCATTGTTTAGAAGTAGGTTTTGATCATGTATTTGTGTTTAGGGTTGTTGAAATATTTAGACCCAGTATATAAGGTGGGGATTTTAGGAACTATACGGAAGAACGTGAGCTCCATTGGATAATCCGTCTACAGGCTGAAAAGTATCCAGGCATCAATGGTAGAACTTCCATAAAACCCATTTTGAAGGGACATGCTCTCTTTAAGTGATTTAACAGGTATACTGTATTTGGAAGCACAATATCTATATATGGCCAGCAGGAAGTGTCTCTTTAATTGATGTAGAATCTTTATAGGTTCTTTTAAACTGATGTTTTAATTTATTTGATTGCTGATATGGAGAATATAAATGTTTGGTGTTTTAGTTTGTTTTTGAGGTCTGATGAAGCACGTATTTCCATGTGAAAGCGCTTACTGACATTGCAATAAATTGATTTGGATTTTATTATTCTTTGCTATGGCGTGGAGTATCTACTTTTATTTTATTTTTTAAATATGCATTGTCCAGTTGAACACCTTTAATCATACCAAGCTTCTTGCCGAGCTTGTATATCAAGTCTTTTAATGTTTCTTACTGCTGTTAGAACAAAATTCATGGCAGCAGCATTATCAATAACTTCCTGCTTACCAAAATCGAAATTAGTATTGAGTAAAATATTAAATTTTGAATTGCTATCATTTGTCTTCAGAATATTAGTGTCAGTATTAAATAGAGAAGTGGCAGTACATTTGTTATTAACAATGGTTGAATAGGTCCGTACTATTTTCTTTTTAGGCTTGGCTCCTCTAGAAACAAACTCCTTCTCTGAATTGTCATACAAAGAAAAATCCAAAATAAGTTATTTTTCAGAACCCTTTATGTTGTTGCTGTTAATGGCAATCCAATGAGAGGCAGAAGTATGCCCAGAGCCACTAGAGGTACATACATTTCATTGTACATTGGGAATATCCTCAGAAACATCACTTCCGTTTCATAAATGGAACGAAGGCCCAGGGCTATGCTCATCACTTGTACCATGCCGTGAAAGCAGTTCAGTCAATCTAGTTACCTCACCCTTTAAAATAACGACTTCCGGCTGAAGTATAAACATATCCTCACGTTTAAAGGGTATGAGTAGGGAAAGTAATTCATCCATAGATTCCATAGCGTTCTCAATTCAGAATATCCAAAAAAAGTAGCATATCAGGCTTCAACTAAGAAAAAACAGAAAAGTGTTCAGAAACGCTTGAAAACAAACACTAGGGAATTACCACAAACGAAGATGACTAAAACAATCAGATGACACTTTAATTCAAAAAATAGATTAAGCACTTTCATCAGCCATGATGTTGACTTCATCAGAATACTGAATAAATGTCACTGATAGCAATACCTCCTGTAGACATCAATGCAAAGGAGAGTAGTGTGCCCCAATATAATAGCGCTTGTATAGTAAAATATGGCCCTCTTGCAGACAAGGTGAAGAAACTGATATCAGATAACTGGAACATACTCAAGGCTGATGATGATATATCTCAAATTATTGATAATATACTCAAATTTGTCTACAAGATGGATAGAAATATTAAGAACAATTTGGAGGTATTTAATACACATTTAAGAAAATCTAATATGAACGGACACACACGAAAGTGTGGAGGATGCAATTATTGTAGTTATATATTGGACATAGTATTATTCTGAAAAATGTTAACAGGACGAAAATTATTTTTTAAAATGGTAATTGTAACAGTAAACATATTATATATTTAGCAAAATGTATGGTGTGAGTTCTTTGTAGGAAAAACCAATAGAATGCTTAAAAATAGAATATATGATCATTTGTACTGTATAAGGAGAAAATGTTCCAACAACACCTTATATAGACATATTGCAAATAAAGGTGACCATCATCATTTTAAGTTTGCTATATTAGATCAGGCATTCAATAATCCTAGGGGTGGGAACATCAAGACATTGTTAGGTGAAAAAGAAGTGAAACGGCAATTGCTCTTAGATGTTACTAGTTACCCAGGTTTGAATGACAGTGTACCTCTCAAGCCAGTTTTATTAGCTAAACTATAGAGCCCCTTGTCCTTACATGTTTTATATGCACATAAAAGAACATTTTTGTAAAAATGTTTTTATTAGTTTTTATAAATAATAGATATATTGAAAAGTTGAAGTGTTTATTTTTATGATGTAGTATTTGGTAATATGATATATAGTATTACTTTAAATTTTATATATGTAATTGTTGCTTGCTGATTGACTCTGAATTTTTGCGCCAAACTTACAAGATATAAAATGTATTAGTAACATTTATTCAGTATTCTGATGAAGTCAACATTATGGTTGATGAAAGCAATTAATCTATTTTTTGAATTAAAGTGTCATCTGATAGTTTTGGTCAGCTTCGTTTGTGGTGATTCCCTAGCATTTGTTTTCAAGCGTTTCTGGACAGTTTTCTGTTTTTTCTTATTTGAAGCCTGATAAGCTACTTTATTATATATTATTATAACAAAAACTTCAAACATATAAACAATATCAATTGCCTTCAGCCACAATGATCCTCAGGGCAGCGTAACAACTCACCCTGATTGATTACACCTCAGGGCAGCGTACCTGCTCACCCTGAAACTTCGCGAGTCCACAGATAGAATTTATTAATACACAAATAGTTAAGCGCTTTCATCAAACAGTATGACTTCTGACGAAGTCATACTGTTTGATGAAAGCGCTTAACTATTTGTGTATTAATAAACTCTATCTGTGGACTCGCAACGTTGTGCTATTACTTCTTACTGGTTATACTTCAGCACTTCAACACCATCTGGTTGGATTTCACCCTGAAACTTCCTCCACCGGGGCAGCGTACCTACTCACCCCCCCCACACACACACACACAAATAATAGGCAGCATTCCTGCTCACCTTCCACCACACAGAACCATTGGCTAAATCAAACCACATCCTTAGAGGGGGAACAGAAGAGGACAATCCTGTCTCTCTTCCCTGCCAACAGCCTGATCCCAGGCTATTCCCCCACCTGAACCTTAACCTGCAGCATCTCTTGTAGAAACAACTTGAGATGCAAATTAAACAAACCCAAACCAATTTCATTCAGATGGACTCCATCCGTATGATAACAACCTACCTTTCCTTGCCCAAAGTCCCCATGTTGAGTAATATGTATCGCCGATTTTCTTAGCTGCCTCTCCAATGTATGGTTAACAAACCTCCTGGCCCTTTCAGTTGCTTTATAACTGCATGCCTCCCTCCAACACAATCGAGGAATCAACTCTGACCACACAATTTGCATACTGAGGTACCTATCCCGTAGTCTCCACAAATCCTGCAAAATGATATCCACTAAACACTTCTTAGCCAAAATACCCAAGTCATTACCTCCCAAATGAATTATTATTATATCAGGACACCCTATCCTCGATTTAGCCTTCTGAAATTCAAACATCAGTTTATCCCAATGCATACCCCTAACCCCATGCCAAAACACAGAGCATCCTAAATTAGATAAACCCAAATTATCTCCATCCTTCCTGATTAAAGCATGCTTCTCAGCCCAGTGGATATACAAATGGCCCAAAATGAGTATACACTTTCCTAAAAGAAAAAGAAAAAATGCTAATAATCACAAACACCACTATCTAATATAAGATAAAAAGGCATTTGAGGACAACCTGCCCACCCTTTTAATAACCTCAATTGAACTACCCTGTCTAGCCAAATCCGAAGCCCTCCCAATTCTAAAAGAATGAGCTGCAAACTTCTCAGCCAGAAATCCCATGCAACCCAAAATCCTCCTAATTAAAGTAATTAACCTACTACTGAAAACTACCCTGCCATCCTTTGAACAAAACACCA